>NW_027189151.1:986169-1051628 GCF_040958095.1 Procambarus clarkii | reverse complement strand
ATGAAAATCAAAACGTGGAAAACGGTAAAATATTGCCTAATTCGCATATATTTTGTTTAAATCACAATAGAAAAGGGATGATAAACGTCAAAATATGTTAAATTCGATGATTTTTCGTACAAAACAAAATGCAAGAAAACTTGCTTTAAAATGCAATATTATGCGACATTCTGAGATTTGAAGGCCAAATCAGATATCGTGATACCTACATGAAATAGTATCGAATATTGGTAAAAATGAATTATTGTCGTAATACAAATCAAACTACATGAATAACGTTAAAAGTCACTATTTTACCATATTTGAGGATTTTAACTTCAAATCATGCGAGGTTTCGTATTATTTAGATCCAAGAAAGAGACATATGACAATGTTGTTTCCAGTACGAATGATAAAACCAATGTGTTTTTCATTAGAATTAACTAAAATGTTCATGATTTTCCGTTTATATTACCGATGGAAGATGTAAACGTAAAACCGCTCTAATCCGGCTGAAACGTCGATATATGCAATAAAAACAGAACTTCTCCCCTTTTCAATATCTTACTCAGTATTTTAACGAGAAACAAATAGTTGATTGAAAATGAAGTATTTAAGGTTATTATCTAATCAATTATGTGTTTACATCATTTTTATCGTATATATAATGAATTATTACCCATAAACTGAAAATTCACAAAAACGTGGAAAACGGCAAAATATTGCCTAATTCGATGATATTTTGTTTAAATCACATAGAGGAAAAGGGGATGATAAACGTCAAAATATTGTTAAATTCGATGATTTTTCGTACGAAACAAAATGCAAGAAAACTTGCTTAAAATGCAATATTATGCGACATTCTGAGATTTGAAGGCAAATCAGATATCGTGATTCTACATGAAATAGTATCGAAATATTGGTAAAAATGAATATATTTTCGTAATATCAAACTACATGAATAACGTTAAAAAGTCACAATTTTACCATATTTGAGGATTTTAACTTCAAATCATAAGAGCGAGGTTTCGTATTATTAGATCCAAGAAAAGACATATGACAATGTTGTTTCCAATACAAATGATAAAACCAATGTTGTTTTCATTAGAATTAACTAAAATGTTCATGATTTTCCGTTATATTACCGATGGAAGATGTACACGTAAAACCGCTCTAATCCGGCTGAACGCCGATATATGCATTAAAAACAGAACTTCTCCCCTTTTCAATATCTTTTTCAGTATTTAATGAGAAACAAATAGTTGATTGGAAAATGAAGTATTTAAGGTATTATCTAATCAATTATGTGTTGCATTATTTTATCGTATATATAATGAATTAATTACCCATAAATTGAAAATTCACAAAAACGTGGAAAATGGTAAAATATTGCCTAATAAGATGATATTTTGTTTAAATCACATAGAGGAAAGGGGGATGATAAACGTCAAAATATTGCTAAATTCAATGATTTTTCGTACGAAACAAAATGCAAGAAAAACTTGCTTAAAATGCAATATTATGCGACATTCTGAGATTGAAGGCCAAATCCGATATCGTGATACTACATGAAATAGTATCGAAATATTGGTAAAAATGAATATATTTTCGTAATATCAAACTACATGAATAACGTTAAAAAGTCACTATTTTACCATATTTGAGGATTTTAACCTCAAATCATTGAGCAAGGTTTCGTATTATTTAGATCTAAGAAAAGACATATGACAATGTTGTTTCCAATACAAATGATAAAACCAATGTGTTTTCATTAGAATTAACTAAAATGTTCATGATTTTCCGTTTATATTACCGATGGAAGATGTACACGTAAAACCGCTCTAATCCGGCTGATACGTCTATATATGCAATAAAAACAGAACTTCTCCCCTTTTCAATATCTTACTCAGTATTTTAACGAGAAACAAATAGTTGATTGAAAATGAAGTATTTAAGGTTATTATCTAATCAATTATGTGTTTGCATCATTTTTATCGTATATATAATGAATTATTACCCATAAACTGAAAATTCACAAAAACGTGGAAAACGGCAAAATATTGCCTAATTCGATAATATTTTGTTTAAATCACATAGAGGAAAAGGGGGTGATAAACGTCAAAATATTGTTAAATTCGATGATTTTTCGTACGAAACAAAATGCAAGAAAACTTGCTTAAAATGCAATATTATGCGACATTCTGAGATTTGAAGGCCAAATCAGATATCGTGATACTACATGAAATAGTATCGAAATATTGGTAAAAATTAATATATTTTCATAATATCAAACTACATGAATAACGTTAAAAAGTCACTATTTTACCATATTTGAGGATTTTAACTTCAAATCATTGAGCGAGGTTTCGTATTATTTAGATCCAAGAAAAGACATATGACAATGTTGTTTCCAATACAAATGATAAAACCAATGTGTTTTCATTAGAATTAACTAAAATGTTCATGATTTTCCGTTTATATTACCGATAGAAGATGTAAACGTAAAACCGCTCTAATCCGGCTGAAATGTCGATATATGCAATAAAAACAGAACTTCTCCCCTTTTCAATATCTTACTCAGTATTTTAACGAGAAACAAATAGTTGATTGAAAATGAAGTATTTAAGGTTATTATCTAATCAATTATGTGGTTGCATCATTTTTATCGTATATATAATGAATTATTACCCATAAACTGAAAATTCACCAAAAACGTGGAAAACGGCAAAATATTGCCTAATTCGATGATATATTGTTTAAATCACGTAGAGGAAAAGGGGATGATAAACGTCAAAATATTGTTAAATTCGATGATTTTTCGTACGAAACAAAATGCAAGAAAACTTGCTTAAAAATGCAATATTATGCGACATTCTGAGATTTGAAGGCCAAATCAGATATCGTGATACTACATAAAATAGTATCGAAATATTGGTAAAAATGAATATATTTTCGTAATATCAAACTACATGAATAACGTTAAAAAGTCACTATTTTACCATATTTGAGGATTTTAACTTTAAATCATAGAGCGAGGTTTCGTATTATTTAGATCCAAGAAAAGACATATGACAATGTTGTTTCCAATACAAATGATAAAACCAATGTGTTTTCATTAGAATTAACTAAAATGTTCATGATTTTCCGTTTATATTACCAATTGAAGATGTACACGTAAAACCGCTCTAATCCGGCTGAAACGTCGATATATGCAATAAAAACAGAACTTCTCCCCTTTTCAATATCTTACTCAGTATTTAAATGAGAAACAAATAGTTGATTGAAAATGAAGTATTTAAGGTTATTATCTAATCAATTATGTGTTTACATCATTTTTATCGTATATATAATGAATTATTACCCATAAACTGAAAATTCACAAAAACGTGAAAAACGGCAAAATATTGCCTAATTCGATGATATTTTGTTTAAATCACATAGAGAAAAAGGAGATGATAAACGTCAAAATATTGTTAAATTCGATGATTTTTCGTACCAAACAAAGTGCAAGAAAACTTGCTTAAAATGCAATATTATGCGACATTCTGAGATTTGAAGGCCAAATCAGATATCGTGATACTACATGAAATAGTATCGAAATATTGGTAAAAATGAATATATTTTCGTAATATCAAACTACATGAATAACGTTAAAAAGTCACTATTTTATAATATTTGAGGATCTTAACTTCAAATCATTGAGCGAGGTTTCGTATTATTTAGATCCAAGAAAAGACATATGATTATGTTGTTTCCAGTACGAATGATAAAACCAATGTGTTTTCATTAGAATTAACTAAAATGTTCATGATTTTCCGTTTATATTACCGATGGAAGATGTAAACGTAAAACCGCTCTAATCCGGCTGAAACGTCGATATATGCAATAAAAACAGAACTTCTCCCCTTTTCAATATCTTACTCAGTATTTTAACGAGAAACAAATAGTTGATTGAAAATGAAGTATTTAAGGTTATTATCTAATCAATTATGTGTTTACATCATTTTTATCGAATATATAATGAATTATTACCCATAAACTGAAAATTCACAAAAACGTGGAAAACGGCAAAATATTGCCTAATTCGATGATATTTTGTTTAAATCACATAGAGGAAAAGGGGATGATAAACGTCAAAATATTGTTAAATTCGATGATTTTTCGTACGAAACAAAATGCAAGAAAACTTGCTTAAAATGCAATATTATGCGACATTCTGAGATTTGAAGGCCAAATCAGATATCGTGACACCACATGAAATAGTATCGAAGTATTGGTACAAATGAATATATTTTCGTAATATCAAACTACATGAATAACGTTAAAAAGTCACTATTTTACCATATTTGAGGATTTTAACTTCAAATCATTGAGCGAGGTTTCGTATTATTTAGATCCAAGAAAAGACATATGACAATGTTGTTTCCAATACAAATGATAAAACCAATGTGTTTTCATTAGAATTAACTAAAATGTTCATGATTTTCCGTTTATATTACCGATAGAAGATGTAAACGTAAAACCGCTCTAATCCGGCTGAAATGTCGATATATGCAATAAAAAAAGAACTTCTCCCCTTTTCAATATCTTACTCAGTATTTTAACGAGAAACAAATAGTTGATTGAAAATGAAGTATTTAAGGTTATTATCTAATCAATTATGTGGTTGCATCATTTTTATCGTATATATAATGAATTATTACCCATAAACTGAAAATTCACCAAAAACGTGGAAAACGGCAAAATATTGCCTAATTCGATGATATTTTGTTTAAATCACGTAGAGGAAAAGGGGATGATAAACGTCAAAATATTGTTAAATTCGATGATTTTTCGTACGAAACAAAATGCAAGAAAACTTGCTTAAAATGCAATATTATGCGACATTCTGAGATTTGAAGGCCAAATCAGATATCGTGATACTACATAAAATAGTATCGAAATATTGGTAAAAATGAATATATTTTCGTAATATCAAACTACATGAATAACGTTAAAAAGTCACTATTTTACCATATTTGAGGATTTTAACTTTAAATCATAGAGCGAGGTTTCGTATTATTTAGATCCAAGAAAAGACATATGACAATGTTGTTTCCAATACAAATGATAAAACCAATGTGTTTTCATTAGAATTAACTAAAATGTTCATGATTTTCCGTTTATATTACCAATGGAAGATGTACACGTAAAACCGCTCTAATCCGGCTGAAACGTCGATATATGCAATAAAAACAGAACTTCTCCCCTTTTCAATATCTTACTCAGTATTTAAATGAGAAACAAATAGTTGATTGAAAATGAAGTATTTAAGGTTATTATCTAATCAATTATGTGTTTACATCATTTTTATCGTATATATAATGAATTATTACCCATAAACTGAAAATTCACAAAAACGTGAAAAACGGCAAAATATTGCCTAATTCGATGATATTTTGTTTAAATCACATAGAGGAAAAGGGGATGATAAACGTCAAAATATTGTTAAATTCGATGATTTTTCGTACCAAACAAAATGCAAGAAAACTTGCTTAAAATGCAATATTATGCGACATTCTGAGATTTGAAGGCCAAATCAGATATCGTGATACTACATGAAATAGTATCGAAATATTGGTAAAAATGAATATATTTTCGTAATATCAAACTACATGAATAACGTTAAAAAGTCACTATTTTACCATATTTGAAGATTTTAACTTCAAATCATAGAGCGAGGTTTCGTATTATTTAGATCCAAGAAAAGACATATGACAATGTTGTTTCCAATACAAATGATAAAACCAATGTGTTTTCATTAGAATTAACTAAAATGTTCATGATTTTCCGTTTATATTACCGATGGAAGATGTACACGTAAAACCGCTCTAATCCGGCTGAAACGTCGATATATGCAATAACAACAGAACTTCTCCCCTTTTCAATATCTTACTCAGTATTTTAACGAGAAACAAATAGTTGATTGAAAATTAAGTATTTAAGGTTATTATCTAATCAATTATGTGTTTGCATCATTTTTATCGTATATATAATGAATTATTACCCATAAAATGAAAATTCACAAAAACGTGGAAAACGGTAAAATATTGCCTAATTCGATGATATTTTGTTTAAATCACATAGAAAAAAAGGGGATGATAAACGTCAAAATATTTGCTAAATTCGATGATTTTTCGTACAAAACAAAATGCAAGAAACTTGCTTAAAATGCAATATTATGCGACATTCTAAGATTTGAAGGCCAAATCAGATATCGTGATCCCTACATGAAATAGTATCGAAATATTGGTAAAAATGAATATATTTTCGTAATATCAAACTACATGAATAACGTTAAAAAGTCACTATTTTACCATATTTGAGGATTTTACCTTCAAATCATAGACCGAGGTTTCGTATTATTTAGATCCAAGAAAAGACATATGACAATGTTGTTTCCAATACAAATGATAAAACCAATGTGTTTTCATTAGAATTAACTAAAATGTTCATGATTTTCCGTTTATATTACCGATGGAAGATGTACACGTAAAACCGCTCTAATCCGGCTGAAACGTCGATATATGCAATAAAAACAGAACTTCTCCCCTTTTCAATATCTTACTCAGTATTTTAACGAGAAACAAATAGTTGATTGAAAATGAAGTATTTAAGGTAATTATCTAATCAATTATGTGTTTGCATCATTTTTATCGTATATATAATGAATTATTACCCATAAATTGAAAATTCACAAAAACGTGGAAAATGGTAAAATATTGCCTAATAAGATGATATTTTGTTTAAATCACATAGAGGAAAGGGGGATGATAAACGTCAAAATATTGCTAAATTCGATGATTTTTCGTACGAAACAAAATGCAAGAAAACTTGCTTAAAATGCAATATTATGCGACATTCTGAGATTTGAAGGCCAAATCAGATATCGTGATACCACATGAAATAGTATCGAAATATTGGTAAAAATGAATATATTTTCGTAATATCAAACTACATGAATAACGTTAAAAAGTCACTATTTTATAATATTTGAGGATCTTAACTTCAAATCATTGAGCGAGGTTTCGTATTATTTAGATCCAAGAAAAGACATATGACAATGTTGTTTCCAGTACGAATGATAAAACCAATGTGTTTTCATTAGAATTAACTAAAATGTTCATGATTTTCCGTTTATATTACCGATGGAAGATGTAAACGTAAAACCGCTCTAATCCGGCTGAAACGTCGATATATGCAATAAACAGAACTTCTCCCCTTTTCAATATCTTACTCAGTATTTTAACGAGAAACAAATAGTTGATTGAAAATGAAGTATTTAAGGTTATTATCTAATCAATTATGTGTTTGCATCATTTTTATCGTATATATAATGAATTATTACCCATAAATTGAAAATTCACAAAAACGTGGAAAATGGTAAAATATTGCCTAATAAGATGATATTTTGTTTAAATCACATAGAGGAAAGGGGGATGATAAACGTCAAAATATTGCTAAATTCGATGATTTTTCGTACGAAACAAAATGCAAGAAAACTTGCTTAAAATGCAATATTATGCGACATTCTGAGATTTGAAGGCCAAATCAGATATCGTGATACCACATGAAATAGTATCGAAATATTGGTAAAAATGAATATATTTTCGTAATATCAAACTACATGAATAACGTTAAAAAGTCACTATTTTATAATATTTGAGGATCTTAACTTCAAATCATTGAGCGAGGTTTCGTATTATTTAGATCCAAGAAAAGACATATGACAATGTTGTTTCCAGTACGAATGATAAAACCAATGTGTTTTCATTAGAATTAACTAAAATGTTCATGATTTTCCGTTTATATTACCGATGGAAGATGTAAACGTAAAACCGCTCTAATCCGGCTGAAACGTCGATATATGCAATAAACAGAACTTCTCCCCTTTTCAATATCTTACTCAGTATTTTAACGAGAAACAAATAGTTGATTGAAAATGAAGTATTTAAGGTTATTATCTAATCAATTATGTGTTTACATCATTTTTATCGTATATATAATGAATTATTACCCATAAACTGAAAATTCACAAAAACGTGGAAAACGGCAAAATATTGCCTAATTCGATGATATTTTGTTTAAATCACATAGAGGAAAAGGGGATGATAAACGTCAAAATATTGTTAAATTCGATGATTTTTCGTACGAAACAAAATGCAAGAAAACTTGCTTAAAATGCAATATTATGCGACATTCTGAGATTTGAAGGCCAAATCAGATATCGTGACACCACATGAAATAGTATCGAAGTATTGGTACAAATGAATATATTTTCGTAATATCAAACTACATGAATAACGTTAAAAAGTCACTATTTTACCATATTTGAGGATTTTAACTTCAAATCATTGAGCGAGGTTTCGTATTATTTAGATCCAAGAAAAGACATATGACAATGTTGTTTCCAATACAAATGATAAAACCAATGTGTTTTCATTAGAATTAACTAAAATGTTCATGATTTTCCGTTTATATTACCAATGGAAGATGTACACGTAAAACCGCTCTAATCCGGCTGAAACGTCGATATATGCAATAAAAACAGAACTTCTCCCCTTTTCAATATCTTACTCAGTATTTAAATGAGAAACAAATAGTTGATTGAAAATGAAGTATTTAAGGTTATTATCTAATCAATTATGTGTTTACATCATTTTTATCGTATATATAATGAATTATTACCCATAAACTGAAAATTCACAAAAACGTGAAAAACGGCAAAATATTGCCTAATTCGATGATATTTTGTTTAAATCACATAGAGGAAAAGGGGATGATAAACGTCAAAATATTGTTAAATTCGATGATTTTTCGTACCAAACAAAATGCAAGAAAACTTGCTTAAAATGCAATATTATGCGACATTCTGAGATTTGAAGGCCAAATCAGATATCGTGATACTACATGAAATAGTATCGAAATATTGGTAAAAATGAATATATTTTCGTAATATCAAACTACATGAATAACGTTAAAAAGTCACTATTTTACCATATTTGAGGATTTTACCTTCAAATCATAGACCGAGGTTTCGTATTATTTAGATCCAAGAAAAGACATATGACAATGTTGTTTCCAATACAAATGATAAAACCAATGTGTTTTCATTAGAATTAACTAAAATGTTCATGATTTTCCGTTTATATTACCGATGGAAGATGTACACGTAAAACCGCTCTAATCCGGCTGAAACGTCGATATATGCAATAAAAACAGAACTTCTCCCCTTTTCAATATCTTACTCAGTATTTTAACGAGAAACAAATAGTTGATTGAAAATGAAGTATTTAAGGTTATTATCTAATCAATTATGTGTTTGCATCATTTTTATCGTATATATAATGAATTATTACCCATAAATTGAAAATTCACAAAAACGTGGAAAATGGTAAAATATTGCCTAATAAGATGATATTTTGTTTAAATCACATAGAGGAAAGGGGGATGATAAACGTCAAAATATTGCTAAATTCGATGATTTTTCGTACGAAACAAAATGCAAGAAAACTTGCTTAAAATGCAATATTATGCGACATTCTGAGATTTGAAGGCCAAATCAGATATCGTGATACCACATGAAATAGTATCGAAATATTGGTAAAAATGAATATATTTTCGTAATATCAAACTACATGAATAACGTTAAAAAGTCACTATTTTATAATATTTGAGGATCTTAACTTCAAATCATTGAGCGAGGTTTCGTATTATTTAGATCCAAGAAAAGACATATGACAATGTTGTTTCCAGTACGAATGATAAAACCAATGTGTTTTCATTAGAATTAACTAAAATGTTCATGATTTTCCGTTTATATTACCGATGGAAGATGTAAACGTAAAACCGCTCTAATCCGGCTGAAACGTCGATATATGCAATAAACAGAACTTCTCCCCTTTTCAATATCTTACTCAGTATTTTAACGAGAAACAAATAGTTGATTGAAAATGAAGTATTTAAGGTTATTATCTAATCAATTATGTGTTTACATCATTTTTATCGTATATATAATGAATTATTACCCATAAACTGAAAATTCACAAAAACGTGGAAAACGGCAAAATATTGCCTAATTCGATGATATTTTGTTTAAATCACATAGAGGAAAAGGGGATGATAAACGTCAAAATATTGTTAAATTCGATGATTTTTCGTACGAAACAAAATGCAAGAAAACTTGCTTAAAATGCAATATTATGCGACATTCTGAGATTTGAAGGCCAAATCAGATATCGTGACACCACATGAAATAGTATCGAAGTATTGGTACAAATGAATATATTTTCGTAATATCAAACTACATGAATAACGTTAAAAAGTCACTATTTTACCATATTTGAGGATTTTAACTTCAAATCATTGAGCGAGGTTTCGTATTATTTAGATCCAAGAAAAGACATATGACAATGTTGTTTCCAATACAAATGATAAAACCAATGTGTTTTCATTAGAATTAACTAAAATGTTCATGATTTTCCGTTTATATTACCAATGGAAGATGTACACGTAAAACCGCTCTAATCCGGCTGAAACGTCGATATATGCAATAAAAACAGAACTTCTCCCCTTTTCAATATCTTACTCAGTATTTAAATGAGAAACAAATAGTTGATTGAAAATGAAGTATTTAAGGTTATTATCTAATCAATTATGTGTTTACATCATTTTTATCGTATATATAATGAATTATTACCCATAAACTGAAAATTCACAAAAACGTGAAAAACGGCAAAATATTGCCTAATTCGATGATATTTTGTTTAAATCACATAGAGGAAAAGGGGATGATAAACGTCAAAATATTGTTAAATTCGATGATTTTTCGTACCAAACAAAATGCAAGAAAACTTGCTTAAAATGCAATATTATGCGACATTCTGAGATTTGAAGGCCAAATCAGATATCGTGATACTACATGAAATAGTATCGAAATATTGGTAAAAATGAATATATTTTCGTAATATCAAACTACACGAATAACGTTAAAAAGTCACTATTTTATAATATTTGAGGATCTTAACTTCAAATCATTGAGCGAGGTTTCGTATTATTTAGATCCAAGAAAAGACATATGACAATGTTGTTTCCAGTACGAATGATAAAACCAATGTGTTTTCATTAGAATTAACTAAAATGTTCATGATTTTCCGTTTATATTACCGATGGAAGATGTAAACGTAAAACCGCTCTAATCCGGCTGAAACGTCGATATATGCAATAAAAACAGAACTTCTCCCCTTTTCAATATCTTACTCAGTATTTTAACGAGAAACAAATAGTTGATTGAAAATGAAGTATTTAAGGTTATTATCTAATCAATTATGTGTTTACATCATTTTTATCGTATATATAATGAATTATTACCCATAAACTGAAAATTCACAAAAACGTGGAAAACGGCAAAATATTGCCTAATTCGATGATATTTTGTTTAAATCACATAGAGGAAAACGGGATGATAAACGTCAAAATATTGTTAAATTCGATGATTTTTCGTACCAAACAAAATGCAAGAAAACTTGCTTAAAATGCAATATTATGCGACATTCTGAGATTTGAAGGCCAAATCAGATATCGTGATACTACATGAAATAGTATCGAAATATTGGTAAAAATGAATATATTTTCGTAATATCAAACTACATGAATAACGTTAAAAAGTCACAATTTTACCATATTTGAGGATTTTAACTTCAAATCATAGAGCGAGGTTTCGTATTATAGATCCAAGAAAAGACATATGACAATGTTGTTTCCAATACAAATGATAAAACCAATGTGTTTTCATTAGAATTAACTAAAATGTTCATGATTTTCCGTTTATATTACCGATGGAAGATGTACACGTAAAACCGCTCTAATCCGGCTGAAACGTCGATATATGCATTAAAAACAGAACTTCTCCCCTTTTCAATATCTTTTTCAGTATTTTAATGAGAAACAAATAGTTGATTGGAAATGAAGTATTTAAGGTTATTATCTAATCAATTATGTGTTTGCATCATTTTCATCGTATATATAATGAATTATTACCCATAAATTGAAAATTCACAAAAACGTGGAAAATGGTAAAATATTGCCTAATAAGATGATATTTTGTTTAAATCACATAGAGGAAAGGGGGATGATAAACGTCAAAATATTACTAAATTCGATGATTTTTCGTACGAAACAAAATGCAAGAAAACTTGCTTAAAATGCAATATTATGCGACATTCTCAGATTTGAAGGCCAAATCCGATATCGTGATACTACATGAAATAGTATCGAAATATTGGTAAAAATGAATATATTTTCGTAATATCAAACTACATGAATAACGTTAAAAAGTCACTATTTTATAATATTTGAGGATCTAACTTCAAATCATTGAGCGAGGTTTCGTATTATTTAGATCCAAGAAAAGACATATGACAATGTTGTTTCCAGTACGAATGATAAAACCAATGTGTTTTCATTAGAATTAACTAAAATGTTCATGATTTTCCGTTTATATTACCGATGGAAGATGTAAACGTAAAACCGCTCTAATCCGGCTGAAACGTCGATATATGCAATAAAAACAGAACTTCTCCCCTTTTCAATATCTTACTCAGTATTTTAACGAGAAACAAATAGTTGATTGAAAATGAAGTATTTAAGGTTATTATCTAATCAATTATGTGTTTACATCATTTTTATCGTATATATAATGAATTATTACCCATAAACTGAAAATTCACAAAAACGTGGAAAACGGCAAAATATTGCCTAATTCGATGATATTTTGTTTAAATCACATAGAGGAAAACGGGATGATAAACGTCAAAATATTGTTAAATTCGATGATTTTTCGTACCAAACAAAATGCAAGAAAACTTGCTTAAAATGCAATATTATGCGACATTCTGAGATTTGAAGGCCAAATCAGATATCGTGATACTACATGAAATAGTATCGAAATATTGGTAAAAATGAATATATTTTCGTAATATCAAACTACATGAATAACGTTAAAAAGTCACAATTTTACTATATTTGAGGATTTTAACTTCAAATCATAGAGCGAGGTTTCGTATTATAGATCCAAGAAAAGACATATGACAATGTTGTTTCCAATACAAATGATAAAACCAATGTGTTTTCATTAGAATTAACTAAAATGTTCATGATTTTCCGTTTATATTACCGATGGAAGATGTACACGTAAAACCGCTCTAATCCGGCTGAAACGTCGATATATGCATTAAAAACAGAACTTCTCCCCTTTTCAATATCTTTTTCAGTATTTTAATGAGAAACAAATAGTTGATTGGAAATGAAGTATTTAAGGTTATTATCTAATCAATTATGTGTTTGCATCATTTTCATCGTATATATAATGAATTATTACCCATAAATTGAAAATTCACAAAAACGTGGAAAATGGTAAAATATTGCCTAATAAGATATTTTGTTTAAATCACATAGAGGAAAGGGGGATGATAAACGTCAAAATATTGCTAAATTCGATGATTTTTCGTACGAAACAAAATGCAAGAAAACTTGCTTAAAATGCAATATTATGCGACATTCTGAGATTTGAAGGCCAAATCCGATATCGTGATACTACATGAAATAGTATCGAAATATTGGTAAAAATGAATATATTTTCGTAATATCAAACTACATGAATAACGTTAAAAAGTCACTATTTTACCATATTTGAGGATTTTAACCTCAAATCATAGAGCGAGGTTTCGTATTATTTAGATCTAAGAAAAGACATATGACAATGTTGTTTCCAATACAAATGATAAAACCAATGTGTTTTCATTAGAATTAACTAAAATGTTCATGATTTTCCGTTTATATTACCGATGGAAGATGTACACGTAAAACCGCTCTAATCCGGCTGATACGTCTATATATGCAATAAAAACAGAACTTCTCCCCTTTTCAATATCTTACTCAGTATTTTAACGAGAAACAAATTGTTGATTGAAAATGAAGTATTTAAGGTTATTATCTAATCAATTATGTGTTTGCATCATTTTTATCGTATATATAATGAATTATTACCCATAAACTGAAAATTCACAAAAACGTGGAAAACGGCAAAATATTGCCTAATTCGATAATATTTTGTTTAAATCACATAGAGGAAAAGGGGGGGTGATAAACGTCAAAATATTGTTAAATTCGATGATTTGTCGTACGAAACAAAATGCAAGAAAACTTGCTTAAAATGCAATATTATGCGACATTCTGAGATTTGAAGGCCAAATCAGATATCGTGATACCACATGAAATAGTATCGAAATATTGGTAAAAATGAATATATTTTCGTAATATCAAACTACATGAATAACGTTAAAAAGTCACTATTTTATAATATTTGAGGATCTTAACTTCAAATCATTGAGCGAGGTTTCGTATTATTTAGATCCAAGAAAAGACATATGACAATGTTGTTTCCAGTATGAATGATAAAACCAATGTGTTTTCATTAGAATTAACTAAAATGTTCATGATTTTCCGTTTATATTACCGATGGAAGATGTAAACGTAAAACCGCTCTAATCCGGCTGAAACGTCGATATATGCAATAAAAACAGAACTTCTCCCCTTTTCAATATCTTACTCAGTATTTTAACGAGAAACAAATAGTTGATTGAAAATGAAGTATTTAAGGTTATTATCTAATCAATTATGTGTTTACATCATTTTTATCGTATATATAATGAATTATTACCCATACACTGAAAATTCACAAAAACGTGGAAAACGGCAAAATATTGCCTAATTCGATGATATTTTGTTTAAATCACATAGAGGAAAACGGGATGATAAACGTCAAAATATTGTTAAATTCGATGATTTTTCGTACAAAACAAAATGCAAGAAAACTTGCTTAAAATGCAATATTATGCGACATTCTGAGATTTGAAGGCCAAATCAGATATCGTGATACTACATGAAATAGTATCGAAATATTGGTAAAAATGAATATATTTTCGTAATATCAAACTACATGAATAACGTTAAAAAGTCACAATTTTACCATATTTGAGGATTTTAACTTCAAATCATAGAGCGAGGTTTCGTATTATAGATCCAAGAAAAGACATATGACAATGTTGTTTCCAATACAAATGATAAAACCAATGTGTTTTCATTAGAATTAACTAAAATGTTCATGATTTTCCGTTTATATTACCGATGGAAGATGTACACGTAAAACCGCTCTAATCCGGCTGAAACGTCGATATATGCATTAAAAACAGAACTTCTCCCCTTTTCAATATCTTTTTCAGTATTTTAATGAGAAACAAATAGTTGATTGAAAATGAAGTATTTAAGGTTATTATCTAATCAATTATGTGGTTGCATCATTTTTATCGTATATATAATGAATTATTACCCATGAACTGAAAATTCACAAAAACGTGGAAAACGGCAAAATATTGCCTAATTCGATGATATTTTGTTTAAATCACATTGAGGAAAACGGGATGATAAACGTCAAAATATTGTTAAATTCGATGATTTTTCGTACGAAACAAAATGCAAGAAAACTTGCTTAAAATGCAATATTATGCCACATTCTGAGATTTGAAGGCCAAATCCGATATCGTGATACTACATGAAATAGTATCGAAATATTGGTAAAAATGAATATATTTTCGTAATATCAAACTACATGAATAACGTTAAAAAGTCACTATTTTACCATATTTGAGGATTTTAACTTCAAATCATAGAGCGAGGTTTCGTATTATTTAGATCCAAGAAAAGACATATGACAATGTTGTTTCCAATACAAATGATAAAACCAATGTGTTTTCATTAGAATTAACTAAAATGTTCATGATTTTCCGTTTATATTACCGATGGAAGATGTACACGTAAAACCGCTCTAATCCGGCTGAAACGTCGATATATGCATTAAAAACAGAACTTCTCCCCTTTTCAATATCTTTTTCAGTATTTTAATGAGAAACAAATAGTTGATTGAAAATGAAGTATTTAAGGTTATTATCTAATCAATTATGTGGTTGCATCATTTTTATCGTATATATAATGAATTATTACCCATGAACTGAAAATTCACAAAAACGTGGAAAACGGCAAAATATTGCCTAATTCGATGATATTTTGTTTAAATCACATAGAGGAAAACGGGATGATAAACGTCAAAATATTGTTAAATTCGATGATTTTTCGTACCAAACAAAATGCAAGAAAACTTGCTTAAAATGCAATATTATGCGACATTCTGAGATTTGAAGGCCAAATCAGATATCGTGATACTACATGAAATAGTATCGAAATATTGGTAAAAATGAATATATTTTCGTAATATCAAACTACATGAATAACGTTAAAAAGTCACAATTTTACCATATTTGAGGATTTTAACTTCAAATCATAGAGCGAGGTTTCGTATTATTTAGATCCAAGAAAAGACATATGACAATGTTGTTTCCAGTACGAATGATAAAACCAATGTGTTTTCATTAGAATTAACTAAAATGTTCATGATTTTCCGTTTATATTACCGATGGAAGATGTAAACGTAAAACCGCTCTAATCCGGCTGAAACGTCGATATATGCAATAAAAACAGAACTTCTCCCCTTTTCAATATCTTACTCAGTATTTTAACGAGAAACAAATAGTTGATTGAAAATGAAGTATTTAAGGTTATTATCTAATCAATTATGTGTTTACATCATTTTTATCGTATATATAATGAATTATTACCCATAAACTGAAAATTCACAAAAACGTGGAAAACGGCAAAATATTGCCTAATTCGATGATATTTTGTTTAAATCACATAGAGGAAAACGGGATGATAAACGTCAAAATATTGTTAAATTCGATGATTTTTCGTACCAAACAAAATGCAAGAAAACTTGCTTAAAATGCAATATTATGCGACATTCTGAGATTTGAAGGCCAAATCAGATATCGTGATACTACATGAAATAGTATCGAAATATTGGTAAAAATGAATATATTTTCGTAATATCAAACTACATGAATAACGTTAAAAAGTCACAATTTTACCATATTTGAGGATTTTAACTTCAAATCATAGAGCGAGGTTTCGTATTATAGATCCAAGAAAAGACATATGACAATGTTGTTTCCAATACAAATGATAAAACCAATGTGTTTTCATTAGAATTAACTAAAATGTTCATGATTTTCCGTTTATATTACCGATGGAAGATGTACACGTAAAACCGCTCTAATCCGGCTGAAACGTCGATATATGCATTAAAAACAGAACTTCTCCCCTTTTCAATATCTTTTTCAGTATTTTAATGAGAAACAAATAGTTGATTGGAAATGAAGTATTTAAGGTTATTATCTAATCAATTATGTGTTTGCATCATTTTCATCGTATATATAATGAATTATTACCCATAAATTGAAAATTCACAAAAACGTGGAAAATGGTAAAATATTGCCTAATAAGATGATATTTTGTTTAAATCACATAGAGGAAAGGGGGATGATAAACGTCAAAATATTACTAAATTCGATGATTTTTCGTACGAAACAAAATGCAAGAAAACTTGCTTAAAATGCAATATTATGCGACATTCTCAGATTTGAAGGCCAAATCCGATATCGTGATACTACATGAAATAGTATCGAAATATTGGTAAAAATGAATATATTTTCGTAATATCAAACTACATGAATAACGTTAAAAAGTCACTATTTTATAATATTTGAGGATCTAACTTCAAATCATTGAGCGAGGTTTCGTATTATTTAGATCCAAGAAAAGACATATGACAATGTTGTTTCCAGTACGAATGATAAAACCAATGTGTTTTCATTAGAATTAACTAAAATGTTCATGATTTTCCGTTTATATTACCGATGGAAGATGTAAACGTAAAACCGCTCTAATCCGGCTGAAACGTCGATATATGCAATAAAAACAGAACTTCTCCCCTTTTCAATATCTTACTCAGTATTTTAACGAGAAACAAATAGTTGATTGAAAATGAAGTATTTAAGGTTATTATCTAATCAATTATGTGTTTACATCATTTTTATCGTATATATAATGAATTATTACCCATAAACTGAAAATTCACAAAAACGTGGAAAACGGCAAAATATTGCCTAATTCGATGATATTTTGTTTAAATCACATAGAGGAAAACGGGATGATAAACGTCAAAATATTGTTAAATTCGATGATTTTTCGTACCAAACAAAATGCAAGAAAACTTGCTTAAAATGCAATATTATGCGACATTCTGAGATTTGAAGGCCAAATCAGATATCGTGATACTACATGAAATAGTATCGAAATATTGGTAAAAATGAATATATTTTCGTAATATCAAACTACATGAATAACGTTAAAAAGTCACAATTTTACTATATTTGAGGATTTTAACTTCAAATCATAGAGCGAGGTTTCGTATTATAGATCCAAGAAAAGACATATGACAATGTTGTTTCCAATACAAATGATAAAACCAATGTGTTTTCATTAGAATTAACTAAAATGTTCATGATTTTCCGTTTATATTACCGATGGAAGATGTACACGTAAAACCGCTCTAATCCGGCTGAAACGTCGATATATGCATTAAAAACAGAACTTCTCCCCTTTTCAATATCTTTTTCAGTATTTTAATGAGAAACAAATAGTTGATTGGAAATGAAGTATTTAAGGTTATTATCTAATCAATTATGTGTTTGCATCATTTTCATCGTATATATAATGAATTATTACCCATAAATTGAAAATTCACAAAAACGTGGAAAGTGGTAAAATATTGCCTAATAAGATATTTTGTTTAAATCACATAGAGGAAAGGGGGATGATAAACGTCAAAATATTGCTAAATTCGATGATTTTTCGTACGAAACAAAATGCAAGAAAACTTGCTTAAAATGCAATATTATGCGACATTCTGAGATTTGAAGGCCAAATCCGATATCGTGATACTACATGAAATAGTATCGAAATATTGGTAAAAATGAATATATTTTCGTAATATCAAACTACATGAATAACGTTAAAAAGTCACTATTTTACCATATTTGAGGATTTTAACCTCAAATCATAGAGCGAGGTTTCGTATTATTTAGATCTAAGAAAAGACATATGACAATGTTGTTTCCAATACAAATGATAAAACCAATGTGTTTTCATTAGAATTAACTAAAATGTTCATGATTTTCCGTTTATATTACCGATGGAAGATGTACACGTAAAACCGCTCTAATCCGGCTGAAACGTCGATATATGCATTAAAAACAGAACTTCTCCCCTTTTCAATATCTTTTTCAGTATTTTAATGAGAAACAAATAGTTGATTGAAAATGAAGTATTTAAGGTTATTATCTAATCAATTATGTGGTTGCATCATTTTTATCGTATATATAATGAATTATTACCCATGAACTGAAAATTCACAAAAACGTGGAAAACGGCAAAATATTGCCTAATTCGATGATATTTTGTTTAAATCACATAGAGGAAAACGGGATGATAAACGTCAAAATATTGTTAAATTCGATGATTTTTCGTACGAAACAAAATGCAAGAAAACTTGCTTAAAATGCAATATTATGCCACATTCTGAGATTTGAAGGCCAAATCCGATATCGTCATACTACATGAAATAGTATCGAAATATTGGTAAAAATGAATATATTTTCGTAATATCAAACTACATGAATAACGTTAAAAAGTCACTATTTTACCATATTTGAGGATTTTAACTTCAAATCATAGAGCGAGGTTTCGTATTATTTAGATCCAAGAAAAGACATATGACAATGTTGTTTCCAATACAAATGATAAAACCAATGTGTTTTCATTAGAATTAACTAAAATGTTCATGATTTTCCGTTTATATTACCGATGGAAGATGTAAACGTAAAACCGCTCTAATCCGGCTGAAACGTCGATATATGCAATAAAAACAGAACTTCTCCCCTTTTCAATATCTTACTCAGTATTTTAACGAGAAACAAATAGTTGATTGAAAATGAAGTATTTAAGGTTATTATCTAATCAATTATGTGTTTACATCATTTTTATCGTATATATAATGAATTATTACCCATAAACTGAAAATTCACAAAAACGTGGAAAACGGCAAAATATTGCCTAATTCGATGATATTTTGTTTAAATCACATAGAGGAAAACGGGATGATAAACGTCAAAATATTGTTAAATTCGATGATTTTTCGTACCAAACAAAATGTAAGAAAACTTGCTTAAAATGCAATATTATGCGACATTCTGAGATTTGAAGGCCAAATCAGATATCGTGATACTACATGAAATAGTATCGAAATATTGGTAAAAATGAATATATTTTCGTAATATCAAACTACATGAATAACGTTAAAAAGTCACAATTTTACCATATTTGAGGATTTTAACTTCAAATCATAGAGCGAGGTTTCGTATTATAGATCCAAGAAAAGACATATGACAATGTTGTTTCCAATACAAATGATAAAACCAATGTGTTTTCATTAGAATTAACTAAAATGTTCATGATTTTCCGTTTATATTACCGATGGAAGATGTACACGTAAAACCGCTCTAATCCGGCTGAAACGTCGATATATGCATTAAAAACAGAACTTCTCCCCTTTTCAATATCTTTTTCAGTATTTTAATGAGAAACAAATAGTTGATTGAAAATGAAGTATTTAAGGTTATTATCTAATCAATTATGTGGTTGCATCATTTTTATCGTATATATAATGAATTATTACCCATGAACTGAAAATTCACAAAAACGTGGAAAACGGCAAAATATTGCCTAATTCGATGATATTTTGTTTAAATCACATTGAGGAAAACGGGATGATAAACGTCAAAATATTGTTAAATTCGATGATTTTTCGTACGAAACAAAATGCAAGAAAACTTGCTTAAAATGCAATATTATGCCACATTCTGAGATTTGAAGGCCAAATCCGATATCGTGATACTATATGAAATAGTATCGAAATATTGGTAAAAATGAATATATTTTCGTAATATCAAACTACATGAATAACGTTAAAAAGTCACTATTTTACCATATTTGAGGATTTTAACTTCAAATCATAGAGCGAGGTTTCGTATTATTTAGATCCAAGAAAAGACATATGACAATGTTGTTTCCAATACAAATGATAAAACCAATGTGTTTTCATTAGAATTAACTAAAATGTTCATGATTTTCCGTTTATATTACCGATGGAAGATGTACACGTAAAACCGCTCTAATCCGGCTGAAACGTCGATATATGCATTAAAAACAGAACTTCTCCCCTTTTCAATATCTTTTTCAGTATTTTAATGAGAAACAAATAGTTGATTGAAAATGAAGTATTTAAGGTTATTATCTAATCAATTATGTGGTTGCATCATTTTTATCGTATATATAATGAATTATTACCCATGAACTGAAAATTCACAAAAACGTGGAAAACGGCAAAATATTGCCTAATTCGATGATATTTTGTTTAAATCACATAGAGGAAAACGGGATGATAAACGTCAAAATATTGTTAAATTCGATGATTTTTCGTACCAAACAAAATGCAAGAAAACTTGCTTAAAATGCAATATTATGCGACATTCTGAGATTTGAAGGCCAAATCAGATATCGTGATACTACATGAAATAGTATCGAAATATTGGTAAAAATGAATATATTTTCGTAATATCAAACTACATGAATAACGTTAAAAAGTCACAATTTTACCATATTTGAGGATTTTAACTTCAAATCATAGAGCGAGGTTTCGTATTATTTAGATCCAAGAAAAGACATATGACAATGTTGTTTCCAGTACGAATGATAAAACCAATGTGTTTTCATTAGAATTAACTAAAATGTTCATGATTTTCCGTTTATATTACCGATGGAAGATGTAAACGTAAAACCGCTCTAATCCGGCTGAAACGTCGATATATGCAATAAAAACAGAACTTCTCCCCTTTTCAATATCTTACTCAGTATTTTAACGAGAAACAAATAGTTGATTGAAAATGAAGTATTTAAGGTTATTATCTAATCAATTATGTGTTTACATCATTTTTATCGTATATATAATGAATTATTTCCCATAAACTGAAAATTCACAAAAACGTGGAAAACGGCAAAATATTGCCTAATTCGATGATATTTTGTTTAAATCACATAGAGGAAAACGGGATGATAAACGTCAAAATATTGTTAAATTCGATGATTTTTCGTACCAAACAAAATGCAAGAAAACTTGCTTAAAATGCAATATTATGCGACATTCTGAGATTTGAAGGCCAAATCAGATATCGTGATACTACATGAAATAGTATCGAAATATTGGTAAAAATGAATATATTTTCGTAATATCAAACTACATGAATAACGTTAAAAAGTCACAATTTTACCATATTTGAGGATTTTAACTTCAAATCATAGAGCGAGGTTTCGTATTATAGATCCAAGAAAAGACATATGACAATGTTGTTTCCAATACAAATGATAAAACCAATGTGTTTTCATTAGAATTAACTAAAATGTTCATGATTTTCCGTTTATATTACCGATGGAAGATGTACACGTAAAACCGCTCTAATCCGGCTGAAACGTCGATATATGCATTAAAAACAGAACTTCTCCCCTTTTCAATATCTTTTTCAGTATTTTAATGAGAAACAAATAGTTGATTGGAAATGAAGTATTTAAGGTTATTATCTAATCAATTATGTGTTTGCATCATTTTCATCGTATATATAATGAATTATTACCCATAAATTGAAAATTCACAAAAACGTGGAAAATGGTAAAATATTGCCTAATAAGATGATATTTTGTTTAAATCACATAGAGGAAAGGGGGATGATAAACGTCAAAATATTGCTAAATTCGATGATTTTTCGTACGAAACAAAATGCAAGAAAACTTGCTTAAAATGCAATATTATGCGACATTCTGAGATTTGAAGGCCAAATCCGATATCGTGATACTACATGAAATAGTATCGAAATATTGGTAAAAATGAATATATTTTCGTAATATCAAACTACATGAATAACGTTAAAAAGTCACTATTTTACCATATTTGAGGATTTTAACCTCAAATCATAGAGCGAGGTTTCGTATTATTTAGATCTAAGAAAAGACATATGACAATGTTGTTTCCAATACAAATGATAAAACCAATGTGTTTTCATTAGAATTAACTAAAATGTTCATGATTTTCCGTTTATATTACCGATGGAAGATGTACACGTAAAACCGCTCTAATCCAGCTGATACGTCTATATATGCAATAAAAACAGAACTTCTCCCCTTTTCAATATCTTACTCAGTATTTTAACGAGAAACAAATAGTTGATTGAAAATGAAGTATTTAAGGTTATTATCTAATCAATTATGTGTTTGCATCATTTTTATCGTATATATAATGAATTATTACCCATAAACTGAAAATTCACAAAAACGTGGAAAACGGCAAAATATTGCCTAATTCGATAATATTTTGTTTAAATCACATAGAGGAAAAGGGGGTGATAAACGTCAAAATATTGTTAAATTCGATGATTTTTCGTACGAAACAAAATGCAAGAAAACTTGCTTAAAATGCAATATTATACGACATTCTGAGATTTGAAGGCCAAATCAGATATCGTGATACCACGTGAAATAGTATCGAAATATTGGTAAAAATGAATATATTTTCGTAATATCAAACTACATGAATAACGTTAAAAAGTCACTATTTTATAATATTTGAGGATCTTAACTTCAAATCATTGAGCGAGGTTTCGTATTATTTAGATCCAAGAAAAGACATATGACAATGTTGTTTCCAGTACGAATGATAAAACCAATGTGTTTTCATTAGAATTAACTAAAATGTTCATGATTTTCCGTTTATATTACCGATGGAAGATGTAAACGTAAAACCGCTCTAATCCGGCTGAAACGTCGATATATGCAATAAAAACAGAACTTCTCCCCTTTTCAATATCTTACTCAATATTTTAACGAGAAACAAATAGTTGATTGAAAATGAAGTATTTAAGGTTATTATCTAATCAATTATGTGTTTACATCATTTTTATCGTATATATAATGAATTATTACCCATAAACTGAAAATTCACAAAAACGTGGAAAACGGCAAAATATTGCCTAATTTGATGATATTTTGTTTAAATCACATAGAGGAAAACGGGATGATAAACGTCAAAATATTGTTAAATTCGATGATTTTTCGTACCAAACAAAATGCAAGAAAACTTGCTTAAAATGCAATATTATGCGACATTCTGAGATTTGAAGGCCAAATCAGATATCGTGATACTACATGAAATAGTATCGAAATATTGGTAAAAATGAATATATTTTCGTAATATCAAACTACATGAATAACGTTAAAAAGTCACAATTTTACCATATTTGAGGATTTTAACTTCAAATCATAGAGCGAGGTTTCGTATTATAGATCCAAGAAAAGACATATGACAATGTTGTTTCCAATACAAATGATAAAACCAATGTGTTTTCATTAGAATTAACTAAAATGTTCATGATTTTCCGTTTATATTACCGATGGAAGATGTACACGTAAAACCGCTCTAATCCGGCTGAAACGTCGATATATGCATTAAAAACAGAACTTCTCCCCTTTTCAATATCTTTTTCAGTATTTTAATGAGAAACAAATAGTTGATTGGAAATGAAGTATTTAAGGTTATTATCTAATCAATTATGTGTTTGCATCATTTTCATCGTATATATAATGAATTATTACCCATAAATTGAAAATTCACAAAAACGTGGAAAATGGTAAAATATTGCCTAATAAGATGATATTTTGTTTAAATCACATAGAGGAAAGGGGGATGATAAACGTCAAAATATTGCTAAATTCGATGATTTTTCGTACGAAACATAATGCAAGAAAACTTGCTTAAAATGCAATATTATGCGACATTCTGAGATTTGAAGGCCAAATCCGATATCGTGATACTACATGAAATAGTATCGAAATATTGGTAAAAATGAATATATTTTCGTAATATCAAACTACATGAATAACGTTAAAAAGTCACTATTTTACCATATTTGAGGATTTTAACCTCAAATCATAGAGCGAGGTTTCGTATTATTTAGATCTAAGAAAAGACATATGACAATGTTGTTTCCAATACAAATGATAAAACCAATGTGTTTTCATTAGAATTAACTAAAATGTTCATGATTTTCCGTTTATATTACCGATGGAAGATGTACACGTAAAACCGCTCTAATCCAGCTGATACGTCTATATATGCAATAAAAACAGAACTTCTCCCCTTTTCAATATCTTACTCAGTATTTTAACGAGAAACAAATAGTTGATTGAAAATGAAGTATTTAAGGTTATTATCTAATCAATTATGTGTTTGCATCATTTTTATCGTATATATAATGAATTATTACCCATAAACTGAAAATTCACAAAAACGTGGAAAACGGCAAAATATTGCCTAATTCGATAATATTTTGTTTAAATCACATAGAGGAAAAGGGGGTGATAAACGTCAAAATATTGTTAAATTCGATGATTTTTCGTACGAAACAAAATGCAAGAAAACTTGCTTAAAATGCAATATTATACGACATTCTGAGATTTGAAGGCCAAATCAGATATCGTGATACCACGTGAAATAGTATCGAAATATTGGTAAAAATGAATATATTTTCGTAATATCAAACTACATGAATAACGTTAAAAAGTCACTATTTTATAATATTTGAGGATCTTAACTTCAAATCATTGAGCGAGGTTTCGTATTATTTAGATCCAAGAAAAGACATATGACAATGTTGTTTCCAGTACGAATGATAAAACCAATGTGTTTTCATTAGAATTAACTAAAATGTTCATGATTTTCCGTTTATATTACCGATGGAAGATGTAAACGTAAAACCGCTCTAATCCGGCTGAAACGTCGATATATGCAATAAAAACAGAACTTCTCCCCTTTTCAATATCTTACTCAATATTTTAACGAGAAACAAATAGTTGATTGAAAATGAAGTATTTAAGGTTATTATCTAATCAATTATGTGTTTACATCATTTTTATCGTATATATAATGAATTATTACCCATAAACTGAAAATTCACAAAAACGTGGAAAACGGCAAAATATTGCCTAATTTGATGATATTTTGTTTAAATCACATAGAGGAAAACGGGATGATAAACGTCAAAATATTGTTAAATTCGATGATTTTTCGTACCAAACAAAATGCAAGAAAACTTGCTTAAAATGCAATATTATGCGACATTCTGAGATTTGAAGGCCAAATCAGATATCGTGATACTACATGAAATAGTATCGAAATATTGGTAAAAATGAATATATTTTCGTAATATCAAACTACATGAATAACGTTAAAAAGTCACTATTTTACCATATTTGAGGATTTTAACCTCAAATCATAGAGCGAGGTTTCGTATTATTTAGATCTAAGAAAAGACATATGACAATGTTGTTTCCAATACAAATGATAAAACCAATGTGTTTTCATTAGAATTAACTAAAATGTTCATGATTTTCCGTTTATATTACCGATGGAAGATGTACACGTAAAACCGCTCTAATCCGGCTGATACGTCTATATATGCAATAAAAACAGAACTTCTCCCCTTTTCAATATCTTACTCAGTATTTTAACGAGAAACAAATAGTTGATTGAAAATGAAGTATTTAAGGTTATTATCTAATCAATTATGTGTTTGCATCATTTTTATCGTATATATAATGAATTATTACCCATAAACTGAAAATTCACAAAAACGTGGAAAACGGCAAAATATTGCCTAATTCGATAATATTTTGTTTAAATCACATAGAGGAAAAGGGGGTGATAAACGTCAAAATATTGTTAAATTCGATGATTTTTCGTACGAAACAAAATGCAAGAAAACTTGCTTAAAATGCAATATTATACGACATTCTGAGATTTGAAGGCCAAATCAGATATCGTGATACCACGTGAAATAGTATCGAAATATTGGTAAAAATGAATATATTTTCGTAATATCAAACTACATGAATAACGTTAAAAAGTCACAATTTTACCATATTTGAGGATTTTAACTTCAAATCATAGAGCGAGGTTTCGTATTATAGATCCAAGAAAAGACATATGACAATGTTGTTTCCAATACAAATGATAAAACCAATGTGTTTTCATTAGAATTAACTAAAATGTTCATGATTTTCCGTTTATATTACCGATGGAAGATGTAAACGTAAAACCGCTCTAATCCGGCTGAAACGTCGATATATGCAATAAAAACAGAACTTCTCCCCTTTTCAATATCTTACTCAGTATTTTAACGAGAAACAAATAGTTGATTGAAAATGAAGTATTTAAGGTTATTATCTAATCAATTATGTGTTTACATCATTTATTATTTTCATCATTTTACATGATATTTTTATCGTATATATAATGAATTATTACCCATGAACTGAAAATTCACAAAAACGTGGAAAACGGCAAAATATTGCCTAATTCGATGATATTTTGTTTAAATCACATAGAGGAAAACGGGATGATAAACGTCAAAATATTGTTAAATTCGATGATTTTTCGTACCAAACAAAATGCAAGAAAACTTGCTTAAAATGCAATATTATGCGACATTCTGAGATTTGAAGGCCAAATCAGATATTGTGATACTACATGAAATAGTATCGAAATATTGGTAAAAATGAATATATTTTCGTAATATCAAACTACACGAATAACGTTAAAAAGTCACTATTTTATAATATTTGAGGATCTTAACTTCAAATCATTGAGCGAGGTTTCGTATTATTTAGATCCAAGAAAAGACATATGACAATGTTGTTTCCAGTACGAATGATAAAACCAATGTGTTTTCATTAGAATTAACTAAAATGTTCATGATTTTCCGTTTATATTACCGATGGAAGATGTAAACGTAAAACCGCTCTAATCCGGCTGAAACGTCGATATATGCAATAAAAACAGAACTTCTCCCCTTTTCAATATCTTACTCAGTATTTTAACGAGAAACAAATAGTTGATTGAAAATGAAGTATTTAAGGTTATTATCTAATCAATTATGTGTTTACATCATTTCTATCGTATATATAATGAATTATTACCCATAAACTGAAAATTCACAAAAACGTGGAAAACGGCAAAATATTGCCTAATTCGATGATATTTTGTTTAAATCACATAGAGGAAAACGGGATGATAAACGTCAAAATATTGTTAAATTCGATGATTTTTCGTACCAAACAAAATGCAAGAAAACTTGCTTAAAATGCAATATTATGCGACATTCTGAGATTTGAAGGCCAAATCAGATATCGTGATACTACATGAAATAGTATCGAAATATTGGTAAAAATGAATATATTTTCGTAATATCAAACTACATGAATAACGTTAAAAAGTCACAATTTTACCATATTTGAGGATTTTAACTTCAAATCATAGAGCGAGGTTTCGTATTATAGATCCAAGAAAAGACATATGACAATGTTGTTTCCAATACAAATGATAAAACCAATGTGTTTTCATTAGAATTAACTAAAATGTTCATGATTTTCCGTTTATATTACCGATGGAAGATGTACACGTAAAACCGCTCTAATCCGGCTGAAACGTCGATATATGCATTAAAAACAGAACTTCTCCCCTTTTCAATATCTTTTTCAGTATTTTAATGAGAAACAAATAGTTGATTGGAAATGAAGTATTTAAGGTTATTATCTAATCAATTATGTGTTTGCATCATTTTCATCGTATATATAATGAATTATTACCCATAAATTGAAAATTCACAAAAACGTGGAAAATGGTAAAATATTGCCTAATAAGATGATATTTTGTTTAAATCACATAGAGGAAAGGGGGATGATAAACGTCAAAATATTACTAAATTCGATGATTTTTAGTACGAAACAAAATGCAAGAAAACTTGCTTAAAATGCAATATTATGCGACATTCTCAGATTTGAAGGCCAAATCCGATATCGTGATACTACATGAAATAGTATCGAAATATTGGTAAAAATGAATATATTTTCGTAATATCAAACTACATGAATAACGTTAAAAAGTCACTATTTTATAATATTTGAGGATCTAACTTCAAATCATTGAGCGAGGTTTCGTATTATTTAGATCCAAGAAAAGACATATGACAATGTTGTTTCCAGTACGAATGATAAAACCAATGTGTTTTCATTAGAATTAACTAAAATGTTCATGATTTTCCGTTTATATTACCGATGGAAGATGTAAACGTAAAACCGCTCTAATCCGGCTGAAACGTCGATATATGCAATAAAAACAGAACTTCTCCCCTTTTCAATATCTTACTCAGTATTTTAACGAGAAACAAATAGTTGATTGAAAATGAAGTATTTAAGGTTATTATCTAATCAATTATGTGTTTACATCATTTTTATCGTATATATAATGAATTATTACCCATAAACTGAAAATTCACAAAAACGTGGAAAACGGCAAAATATTGCCTAATTCGATGATATTTTGTTTAAATCACATAGAGGAAAACGGGATGATAAACGTCAAAATATTGTTAAATTCGATGATTTTTCGTACCAAACAAAATGCAAGAAAACTTGCTTAAAATGCAATATTATGCGACATTCTGAGATTTGAAGGCCAAATCAGATATCGTGATACTACATGAAATAGTATCGAAATATTGGTAAAAATGAATATATTTTCGTAATATCAAACTACATGAATAACGTTAAAAAGTCACAATTTTACTATATTTGAGGATTTTAACTTCAAATCATAGAGCGAGGTTTCGTATTATAGATCCAAGAAAAGACATATGACAATGTTGTTTCCAATACAAATGATAAAACCAATGTGTTTTCATTAGAATTAACTAAAATGTTCATGATTTTCCGTTTATATTACCGATGGAAGATGTACACGTAAAACCGCTCTAATCCGGCTGAAACGTCGATATATGCATTAAAAACAGAACTTCTCCCCTTTTCAATATCTTTTTCAGTATTTTAATGAGAAACAAATAGTTGATTGGAAATGAAGTATTTAAGGTTATTATCTAATCAATTATGTGTTTGCATCATTTTCATCGTATATATAATGAATTATTACCCATAAATTGAAAATTCACAAAAACGTGGAAAATGGTAAAATATTGCCTAATAAGATATTTTGTTTAAATCACATAGAGGAAAGGGGGATGATAAACGTCAAAATATTGCTAAATTCGATGATTTTTCGTACGAAACAAAATGCAAGAAAACTTGCTTAAAATGCAATATTATGCGACATTCTGAGATTTGAAGGCCAAATCCGATATCGTGATACTACATGAAATAGTATCGAAATATTGGTAAAAATGAATATATTTTCGTAATATCAAACTACATGAATAACGTTAAAAAGTCACTATTTTACCATATTTGAGGATTTTAACCTCAAATCATAGAGCGAGGTTTCGTATTATTTAGATCTAAGAAAAGACATATGACAATGTTGTTTCCAATACAAATGATAAAACCAATGTGTTTTCATTAGAATTAACTAAAATGTTCATGATTTTCCGTTTATATTACCGATGGAAGATGTACACGTAAAACCGCTCTAATCCGGCTGATACGTCTATATATGCAATAAAAACAGAACTTCTCCCCTTTTCAATATCTTACTCAGTATTTTAACGAGAAACAAATAGTTGATTGAAAATGAAGTATTTAAGGTTATTATCTAATCAATTATGTGTTTGCATCATTTTTATCGTATATATAATGAATTATTACCCATAAACTGAAAATTCACAAAAACGTGGAAAACGGCAAAATATTGCCTAATTCGATAATATTTTGTTTAAATCACATAGAGGAAAAGGGGGGGTGATAAACGTCAAAATATTGTTAAATTCGATGATTTGTCGTACGAAACAAAATGCAAGAAAACTTGCTTAAAATGCAATATTATGCGACATTCTGAGATTTGAAGGCCAAATCAGATATCGTGATACCACATGAAATAGTATCGAAATATTGGTAAAAATGAATATATTTTCGTAATATCAAACTACATGAATAACGTTAAAAAGTCACTATTTTATAATATTTGAGGATCTTAACTTCAAATCATTGAGCGAGGTTTCGTATTATTTAGATCCAAGAAAAGACATATGACAATGTTGTTTCCAGTATGAATGATAAAACCAATGTGTTTTCATTAGAATTAACTAAAATGTTCATGATTTTCCGTTTATATTACCGATGGAAGATGTAAACGTAAAACCGCTCTAATCCGGCTGAAACGTCGATATATGCAATAAAAACAGAACTTCTCCCCTTTTCAATATCTTACTCAGTATTTTAACGAGAAACAAATAGTTGATTGAAAATGAAGTATTTAAGGTTATTATCTAATCAATTATGTGTTTACATCATTTTTATCGTATATATAATGAATTATTACCCATACACTGAAAATTCACAAAAACGTGGAAAACGGCAAAATATTGCCTAATTCGATGATATTTTGTTTAAATCACATAGAGGAAAACGGGATGATAAACGTCAAAATATTGTTAAATTCGATGATTTTTCGTACAAAACAAAATGCAAGAAAACTTGCTTAAAATGCAATATTATGCGACATTCTGAGATTTGAAGGCCAAATCAGATATCGTGATACTACATGAAATAGTATCGAAATATTGGTAAAAATGAATATATTTTCGTAATATCAAACTACATGAATAACGTTAAAAAGTCACAATTTTACCATATTTGAGGATTTTAACTTCAAATCATAGAGCGAGGTTTCGTATTATAGATCCAAGAAAAGACATATGACAATGTTGTTTCCAATACAAATGATAAAACCAATGTGTTTTCATTAGAATTAACTAAAATGTTCATGATTTTCCGTTTATATTACCGATGGAAGATGTACACGTAAAACCGCTCTAATCCGGCTGAAACGTCGATATATGCATTAAAAACAGAACTTCTCCCCTTTTCAATATCTTTTTCAGTATTTTAATGAGAAACAAATAGTTGATTGAAAATGAAGTATTTAAGGTTATTATCTAATCAATTATGTGGTTGCATCATTTTTATCGTATATATAATGAATTATTACCCATGAACTGAAAATTCACAAAAACGTGGAAAACGGCAAAATATTGCCTAATTCGATGATATTTTGTTTAAATCACATAGAGGAAAACGGGATGATAAACGTCAAAATATTGTTAAATTCGATGATTTTTCGTACGAAACAAAATGCAAGAAAACTTGCTTAAAATGCAATATTATGCCACATTCTGAGATTTGAAGGCCAAATCCGATATCGTCATACTACATGAAATAGTATCGAAATATTGGTAAAAATGAATATATTTTCGTAATATCAAACTACATGAATAACGTTAAAAAGTCACTATTTTACCATATTTGAGGATTTTAACTTCAAATCATAGAGCGAGGTTTCGTATTATTTAGATCCAAGAAAAGACATATGACAATGTTGTTTCCAATACAAATGATAAAACCAATGTGTTTTCATTAGAATTAACTAAAATGTTCATGATTTTCCGTTTATATTACCGATGGAAGATGTAAACGTAAAACCGCTCTAATCCGGCTGAAACGTCGATATATGCAATAAAAACAGAACTTCTCCCCTTTTCAATATCTTACTCAGTATTTTAACGAGAAACAAATAGTTGATTGAAAATGAAGTATTTAAGGTTATTATCTAATCAATTATGTGTTTACATCATTTTTATCGTATATATAATGAATTATTACCCATAAACTGAAAATTCACAAAAACGTGGAAAACGGCAAAATATTGCCTAATTCGATGATATTTTGTTTAAATCACATAGAGGAAAACGGGATGATAAACGTCAAAATATTGTTAAATTCGATGATTTTTCGTACCAAACAAAATGTAAGAAAACTTGCTTAAAATGCAATATTATGCGACATTCTGAGATTTGAAGGCCAAATCAGATATCGTGATACTACATGAAATAGTATCGAAATATTGGTAAAAATGAATATATTTTCGTAATATCAAACTACATGAATAACGTTAAAAAGTCACAATTTTACCATATTTGAGGATTTTAACTTCAAATCATAGAGCGAGGTTTCGTATTATAGATCCAAGAAAAGACATATGACAATGTTGTTTCCAATACAAATGATAAAACCAATGTGTTTTCATTAGAATTAACTAAAATGTTCATGATTTTCCGTTTATATTACCGATGGAAGATGTACACGTAAAACCGCTCTAATCCGGCTGAAACGTCGATATATGCATTAAAAACAGAACTTCTCCCCTTTTCAATATCTTTTTCAGTATTTTAATGAGAAACAAATAGTTGATTGAAAATGAAGTATTTAAGGTTATTATCTAATCAATTATGTGGTTGCATCATTTTTATCGTATATATAATGAATTATTACCCATGAACTGAAAATTCACAAAAACGTGGAAAACGGCAAAATATTGCCTAATTCGATGATATTTTGTTTAAATCACATTGAGGAAAACGGGATGATAAACGTCAAAATATTGTTAAATTCGATGATTTTTCGTACGAAACAAAATGCAAGAAAACTTGCTTAAAATGCAATATTATGCCACATTCTGAGATTTGAAGGCCAAATCCGATATCGTGATACTACATGAAATAGTATCGAAATATTGGTAAAAATGAATATATTTTCGTAATATCAAACTACATGAATAACGTTAAAAAGTCACTATTTTACCATATTTGAGGATTTTAACTTCAAATCATAGAGCGAGGTTTCGTATTATTTAGATCCAAGAAAAGACATATGACAATGTTGTTTCCAATACAAATGATAAAACCAATGTGTTTTCATTAGAATTAACTAAAATGTTCATGATTTTCCGTTTATATTACCGATGGAAGATGTACACGTAAAACCGCTCTAATCCGGCTGAAACGTCGATATATGCATTAAAAACAGAACTTCTCCCCTTTTCAATATCTTTTTCAGTATTTTAATGAGAAACAAATAGTTGATTGAAAATGAAGTATTTAAGGTTATTATCTAATCAATTATGTGGTTGCATCATTTTTATCGTATATATAATGAATTATTACCCATGAACTGAAAATTCACAAAAACGTGGAAAACGGCAAAATATTGCCTAATTCGATGATATTTTGTTTAAATCACATAGAGGAAAACGGGATGATAAACGTCAAAATATTGTTAAATTCGATGATTTTTCGTACCAAACAAAATGCAAGAAAACTTGCTTAAAATGCAATATTATGCGACATTCTGAGATTTGAAGGCCAAATCAGATATCGTGATACTACATGAAATAGTATCGAAATATTGGTAAAAATGAATATATTTTCGTAATATCAAACTACATGAATAACGTTAAAAAGTCACAATTTTACCATATTTGAGGATTTTAACTTCAAATCATAGAGCGAGGTTTCGTATTATTTAGATCCAAGAAAAGACATATGACAATGTTGTTTCCAGTACGAATGATAAAACCAATGTGTTTTCATTAGAATTAACTAAAATGTTCATGATTTTCCGTTTATATTACCGATGGAAGATGTAAACGTAAAACCGCTCTAATCCGGCTGAAACGTCGATATATGCAATAAAAACAGAACTTCTCCCCTTTTCAATATCTTACTCAGTATTTTAACGAGAAACAAATAGTTGATTGAAAATGAAGTATTTAAGGTTATTATCTAATCAATTATGTGTTTACATCATTTTTATCGTATATATAATGAATTATTACCCATAAACTGAAAATTCACAAAAACGTGGAAAATGGTAAAATATTGCCTAATAAGATATTTTGTTTAAATCACATAGAGGAAAGGGGGATGATAAACGTCAAAATATTGCTAAATTCGATGATTTTTCGTACGAAACAAAATGCAAGAAAACTTGCTTAAAATGCAATATTATGCGACATTCTGAGATTTGAAGGCCAAATCCGATATCGTGATACTACATGAAATAGTATCGAAATATTGGTAAAAATGAATATATTTTCGTAATATCAAACTACATGAATAACGTTAAAAAGTCACTATTTTACCATATTTGAGGATTTTAACCTCAAATCATAGAGCGAGGTTTCGTATTATTTAGATCTAAGAAAAGACATATGACAATGTTGTTTCCAATACAAATGATAAAACCAATGTGTTTTCATTAGAATTAACTAAAATGTTCATGATTTTCCGTTTATATTACCGATGGAAGATGTACACGTAAAACCGCTCTAATCCGGCTGATACGTCTATATATGCAATAAAAACAGAACTTCTCCCCTTTTCAATATCTTACTCAGTATTTTAACGAGAAACAAATAGTTGATTGAAAATGAAGTATTTAAGGTTATTATCTAATCAATTATGTGTTTGCATCATTTTTATCGTATATATAATGAATTATTACCCATAAACTGAAAATTCACAAAAACGTGGAAAACGGCAAAATATTGCCTAATTCGATAATATTTTGTTTAAATCACATAGAGGAAAAGGGGGGGTGATAAACGTCAAAATATTGTTAAATTCGATGATTTGTCGTACGAAACAAAATGCAAGAAAACTTGCTTAAAATGCAATATTATGCGACATTCTGAGATTTGAAGGCCAAATCAGATATCGTGATACCACATGAAATAGTATCGAAATATTGGTAAAAATGAATATATTTTCGTAATATCAAACTACATGAATAACGTTAAAAAGTCACTATTTTATAATATTTGAGGATCTTAACTTCAAATCATTGAGCGAGGTTTCGTATTATTTAGATCCAAGAAAAGACATATGACAATGTTGTTTCCAGTATGAATGATAAAACCAATGTGTTTTCATTAGAATTAACTAAAATGTTCATGATTTTCCGTTTATATTACCGATGGAAGATGTAAACGTAAAACCGCTCTAATCCGGCTGAAACGTCGATATATGCAATAAAAACAGAACTTCTCCCCTTTTCAATATCTTACTCAGTATTTTAACGAGAAACAAATAGTTGATTGAAAATGAAGTATTTAAGGTTATTATCTAATCAATTATGTGTTTACATCATTTTTATCGTATATATAATGAATTATTACCCATACACTGAAAATTCACAAAAACGTGGAAAACGGCAAAATATTGCCTAATTCGATGATATTTTGTTTAAATCACATAGAGGAAAACGGGATGATAAACGTCAAAATATTGTTAAATTCGATGATTTTTCGTACAAAACAAAATGCAAGAAAACTTGCTTAAAATGCAATATTATGCGACATTCTGAGATTTGAAGGCCAAATCAGATATCGTGATACTACATGAAATAGTATCGAAATATTGGTAAAAATGAATATATTTTCGTAATATCAAACTACATGAATAACGTTAAAAAGTCACAATTTTACCATATTTGAGGATTTTAACTTCAAATCATAGAGCGAGGTTTCGTATTATAGATCCAAGAAAAGACATATGACAATGTTGTTTCCAATACAAATGATAAAACCAATGTGTTTTCATTAGAATTAACTAAAATGTTCATGATTTTCCGTTTATATTACCGATGGAAGATGTACACGTAAAACCGCTCTAATCCGGCTGAAACGTCGATATATGCATTAAAAACAGAACTTCTCCCCTTTTCAATATCTTTTTCAGTATTTTAATGAGAAACAAATAGTTGATTGAAAATGAAGTATTTAAGGTTATTATCTAATCAATTATGTGGTTGCATCATTTTTATCGTATATATAATGAATTATTACCCATGAACTGAAAATTCACAAAAACGTGGAAAACGGCAAAATATTGCCTAATTCGATGATATTTTGTTTAAATCACATAGAGGAAAACGGGATGATAAACGTCAAAATATTGTTAAATTCGATGATTTTTCGTACGAAACAAAATGCAAGAAAACTTGCTTAAAATGCAATATTATGCCACATTCTGAGATTTGAAGGCCAAATCCGATATCGTCATACTACATGAAATAGTATCGAAATATTGGTAAAAATGAATATATTTTCGTAATATCAAACTACATGAATAACGTTAAAAAGTCATTATTTTACCATATTTGAGGATTTTAACTTCAAATCATAGAGCGAGGTTTCGTATTATTTAGATCCAAGAAAAGACATATGACAATGTTGTTTCCAATACAAATGATAAAACCAATGTGTTTTCATTAGAATTAACTAAAATGTTCATGATTTTCCGTTTATATTACCGATGGAAGATGTAAACGTAAAACCGCTCTAATCCGGCTGAAACGTCGATATATGCAATAAAAACAGAACTTCTCCCCTTTTCAATATCTTACTCAGTATTTTAACGAGAAACAAATAGTTGATTGAAAATGAAGTATTTAAGGTTATTATCTAATCAATTATGTGTTTACATCATTTTTATCGTATATATAATGAATTATTACCCATAAACTGAAAATTCACAAAAACGTGGAAAACGGCAAAATATTGCCTAATTCGATGATATTTTGTTTAAATCACATAGAGGAAAACGGGATGATAAACGTCAAAATATTGTTAAATTCGATGATTTTTCGTACCAAACAAAATGTAAGAAAACTTGCTTAAAATGCAATATTATGCGACATTCTGAGATTTGAAGGCCAAATCAGATATCGTGATACTACATGAAATAGTATCGAAATATTGGTAAAAATGAATATATTTTCGTAATATCAAACTACATGAATAACGTTAAAAAGTCACAATTTTACCATATTTGAGGATTTTAACTTCAAATCATAGAGCGAGGTTTCGTATTATAGATCCAAGAAAAGACATATGACAATGTTGTTTCCAATACAAATGATAAAACCAATGTGTTTTCATTAGAATTAACTAAAATGTTCATGATTTTCCGTTTATATTACCGATGGAAGATGTACACGTAAAACCGCTCTAATCCGGCTGAAACGTCGATATATGCATTAAAAACAGAACTTCTCCCCTTTTCAATATCTTTTTCAGTATTTTAATGAGAAACAAATAGTTGATTGAAAATGAAGTATTTAAGGTTATTATCTAATCAATTATGTGGTTGCATCATTTTTATCGTATATATAATGAATTATTACCCATGAACTGAAAATTCACAAAAACGTGGAAAACGGCAAAATATTGCCTAATTCGATGATATTTTGTTTAAATCACATTGAGGAAAACGGGATGATAAACGTCAAAATATTGTTAAATTCGATGATTTTTCGTACGAAACAAAATGCAAGAAAACTTGCTTAAAATGCAATATTATGCCACATTCTGAGATTTGAAGGCCAAATCCGATATCGTGATACTACATGAAATAGTATCGAAATATTGGTAAAAATGAATATATTTTCGTAATATCAAACTACATGAATAACGTTAAAAAGTCACTATTTTACCATATTTGAGGATTTTAACTTCAAATCATAGAGCGAGGTTTCGTATTATTTAGATCCAAGAAAAGACATATGACAATGTTGTTTCCAATACAAATGATAAAACCAATGTGTTTTCATTAGAATTAACTAAAATGTTCATGATTTTCCGTTTATATTACCGATGGAAGATGTACACGTAAAACCGCTCTAATCCGGCTGAAACGTCGATATATGCATTAAAAACAGAACTTCTCCCCTTTTCAATATCTTTTTCAGTATTTTAATGAGAAACAAATAGTTGATTGAAAATGAAGTATTTAAGGTTATTATCTAATCAATTATGTGGTTGCATCATTTTTATCGTATATATAATGAATTATTACCCATGAACTGAAAATTCACAAAAACGTGGAAAACGGCAAAATATTGCCTAATTCGATGATATTTTGTTTAAATCACATAGAGGAAAACGGGATGATAAACGTCAAAATATTGTTAAATTCGATGATTTTTCGTACCAAACAAAATGCAAGAAAACTTGCTTAAAATGCAATATTATGCGACATTCTGAGATTTGAAGGCCAAATCAGATATCGTGATACTACATGAAATAGTATCGAAATATTGGTAAAAATGAATATATTTTCGTAATATCAAACTACATGAATAACGTTAAAAAGTCACAATTTTACCATATTTGAGGATTTTAACTTCAAATCATAGAGCGAGGTTTCGTATTATTTAGATCCAAGAAAAGACATATGACAATGTTGTTTCCAGTACGAATGATAAAACCAATGTGTTTTCATTAGAATTAACTAAAATGTTCATGATTTTCCGTTTATATTACCGATGGAAGATGTAAACGTAAAACCGCTCTAATCCGGCTGAAACGTCGATATATGCAATAAAAACAGAACTTCTCCCCTTTTCAATATCTTACTCAGTATTTTAACGAGAAACAAATAGTTGATTGAAAATGAAGTATTTAAGGTTATTATCTAATCAATTATGTGTTTACATCATTTTTATCGTATATATAATGAATTATTACCCATAAACTGAAAATTCACAAAAACGTGGAAAACGGCAAAATATTGCCTAATTCGATGATATTTTGTTTAAATCACATAGAGGAAAACGGGATGATAAACGTCAAAATATTGTTAAATTCGATGATTTTTCGTACCAAACAAAATGCAAGAAAACTTGCTTAAAATGCAATATTATGCGACATTCTGAGATTTGAAGGCCAAATCAGATATCGTGATACTACATGAAATAGTATCGAAATATTGGTAAAAATGAATATATTTTCGTAATATCAAACTACATGAATAACGTTAAAAAGTCACAATTTTACCATATTTGAGGATTTTAACTTCAAATCATAGAGCGAGGTTTCGTATTATAGATCCAAGAAAAGACATATGACAATGTTGTTTCCAATACAAATGATAAAACCAATGTGTTTTCATTAGAATTAACTAAAATGTTCATGATTTTCCGTTTATATTACCGATGGAAGATGTACACGTAAAACCGCTCTAATCCGGCTGAAACGTCGATATATGCATTAAAAACAGAACTTCTCCCCTTTTCAATATCTTTTTCAGTATTTTAATGAGAAACAAATAGTTGATTGGAAATGAAGTATTTAAGGTTATTATCTAATCAATTATGTGTTTGCATCATTTTCATCGTATATATAATGAATTATTACCCATAAATTGAAAATTCACAAAAACGTGGAAAATGGTAAAATATTGCCTAATAAGATGATATTTTGTTTAAATCACATAGAGGAAAGGGGGATGATAAACGTCAAAATATTGCTAAATTCGATGATTTTTCGTACGAAACAAAATGCAAGAAAACTTGCTTAAAATGCAATATTATGCGACATTCTGAGATTTGAAGGCCAAATCCGATATCGTGATACTACATGAAATAGTATCGAAATATTGGTAAAAATGAATATATTTTCGTAATATCAAACTACATGAATAACGTTAAAAAGTCACTATTTTACCATATTTGAGGATTTTAACCTCAAATCATAGAGCGAGGTTTCGTATTATTTAGATCTAAGAAAAGACATATGACAATGTTGTTTCCAATACAAATGATAAAACCAATGTGTTTTCATTAGAATTAACTAAAATGTTCATGATTTTCCGTTTATATTACCGATGGAAGATGTACACGTAAAACCGCTCTAATCCAGCTGATACGTCTATATATGCAATAAAAACAGAACTTCTCCCCTTTTCAATATCTTACTCAGTATTTTAACGAGAAACAAATAGTTGATTGAAAATGAAGTATTTAAGGTTATTATCTAATCAATTATGTGTTTGCATCATTTTTATCGTATATATAATGAATTATTACCCATAAACTGAAAATTCACAAAAACGTGGAAAACGGCAAAATATTGCCTAATTCGATAATATTTTGTTTAAATCACATAGAGGAAAAGGGGTGATAAACGTCAAAATATTGTTAAATTCGATGATTTTTCGTACGAAACAAAATGCAAGAAAACTTGCTTAAAATGCAATATTATACGACATTCTGAGATTTGAAGGCCAAATCAGATATCGTGATACCACGTGAAATAGTATCGAAATATTGGTAAAAATGAATATATTTTCGTAATATCAAACTACATGAATAACGTTAAAAAGTCACTATTTTATAATATTTGAGGATCTTAACTTCAAATCATTGAGCGAGGTTTCGTATTATTTAGATCCAAGAAAAGACATATGACAATGTTGTTTCCAGTACGAATGATAAAACCAATGTGTTTTCATTAGAATTAACTAAAATGTTCATGATTTTCCGTTTATATTACCGATGGAAGATGTAAACGTAAAACCGCTCTAATCCGGCTGAAACGTCGATATATGCAATAAAAACAGAACTTCTCCCCTTTTCAATATCTTACTCAATATTTTAACGAGAAACAAATAGTTGATTGAAAATGAAGTATTTAAGGTTATTATCTAATCAATTATGTGTTTACATCATTTTTATCGTATATATAATGAATTATTACCCATAAACTGAAAATTCACAAAAACGTGGAAAACGGCAAAATATTGCCTAATTTGATGATATTTTGTTTAAATCACATAGAGGAAAACGGGATGATAAACGTCAAAATATTGTTAAATTCGATGATTTTTCGTACCAAACAAAATGCAAGAAAACTTGCTTAAAATGCAATATTATGCGACATTCTGAGATTTGAAGGCCAAATCAGATATCGTGATACTACATGAAATAGTATCGAAATATTGGTAAAAATGAATATATTTTCGTAATATCAAACTACATGAATAACGTTAAAAAGTCACAATTTTACCATATTTGAGGATTTTAACTTCAAATCATAGAGCGAGGTTTCGTATTATAGATCCAAGAAAAGACATATGACAATGTTGTTTCCAATACAAATGATAAAACCAATGTGTTTTCATTAGAATTAACTAAAATGTTCATGATTTTCCGTTTATATTACCGATGGAAGATGTACACGTAAAACCGCTCTAATCCGGCTGAAACGTCGATATATGCATTAAAAACAGAACTTCTCCCCTTTTCAATATCTTTTTCAGTATTTTAATGAGAAACAAATAGTTGATTGGAAATGAAGTATTTAAGGTTATTATCTAATCAATTATGTGTTTGCATCATTTTCATCGTATATATAATGAATTATTACCCATAAATTGAAAATTCACAAAAACGTGGAAAATGGTAAAATATTGCCTAATAAGATGATATTTTGTTTAAATCACATAGAGGAAAGGGGGATGATAAACGTCAAAATATTGCTAAATTCGATGATTTTTCGTACGAAACAAAATGCAAGAAAACTTGCTTAAAATGCAATATTATGCGACATTCTGAGATTTGAAGGCCAAATCCGATATCGTGATACTACATGAAATAGTATCGAAATATTGGTAAAAATGAATATATTTTCGTAATATCAAACTACATGAATAACGTTAAAAAGTCACTATTTTACCATATTTGAGGATTTTAACCTCAAATCATAGAGCGAGGTTTCGTATTATTTAGATCTAAGAAAAGACATATGACAATGTTGTTTCCAATACAAATGATAAAACCAATGTGTTTTCATTAGAATTAACTAAAATGTTCATGATTTTCCGTTTATATTACCGATGGAAGATGTACACGTAAAACCGCTCTAATCCAGCTGATACGTCTATATATGCAATAAAAACAGAACTTCTCCCCTTTTCAATATCTTACTCAGTATTTTAACGAGAAACAAATAGTTGATTGAAAATGAAGTATTTAAGGTTATTATCTAATCAATTATGTGTTTGCATCATTTTTATCGTATATATAATGAATTATTACCCATAAACTGAAAATTCACAAAAACGTGGAAAACGGCAAAATATTGCCTAATTTGATAATATTTTGTTTAAATCACATAGAGGAAAAGGGGGTGATAAACGTCAAAATATTGTTAAATTCGATGATTTTTCGTACGAAACAAAATGCAAGAAAACTTGCTTAAAATGCAATATTATACGACATTCTGAGATTTGAAGGCCAAATCAGATATCGTGATACCACGTGAAATAGTATCGAAATATTGGTAAAAATGAATATATTTTCGTAATATCAAACTACATGAATAACGTTAAAAAGTCACTATTTTATAATATTTGAGGATCTTAACTTCAAATCATTGAGCGAGGTTTCGTATTATTTAGATCCAAGAAAAGACATATGACAATGTTGTTTCCAGTACGAATGATAAAACCAATGTGTTTTCATTAGAATTAACTAAAATGTTCATGATTTTCCGTTTATATTACCGATGGAAGATGTAAACGTAAACCCGCTCTAATCCGGCTGAAACGTCGATATATGCAATAAAAACAGAACTTCTCCCCTTTTCAATATCTTACTCAATATTTTAACGAGAAACAAATAGTTGATTGAAAATGAAGTATTTAAGGTTATTATCTAATCAATTATGTGTTTACATCATTTTTATCGTATATATAATGAATTATTACCCATAAACTGAAAATTCACAAAAACGTGGAAAACGGCAAAATATTGCCTAATTTGATGATATTTTGTTTAAATCACATAGAGGAAAACGGGATGATAAACGTCAAAATATTGTTAAATTCGATGATTTTTCGTACCAAACAAAATGCAAGAAAACTTGCTTAAAATGCAATATTATGCGACATTCTGAGATTTGAAGGCCAAATCAGATATCGTGATACTACATGAAATAGTATCGAAATATTGGTAAAAATGAATATATTTTCGTAATATCAAACTACATGAATAACGTTAAAAAGTCACAATTTTACCATATTTGAGGATTTTAACTTCAAATCATAGAGCGAGGTTTCGTATTATAGATCCAAGAAAAGACATATGACAATGTTGTTTCCAATACAAATGATAAAACCAATGTGTTTTCATTAGAATTAACTAAAATGTTCATGATTTTCCGTTTATATTACCGATGGAAGATGTAAACGTAAAACCGCTCTAATCCGGCTGAAACGTCGATATATGCAATAAAAACAGAACTTCTCCCCTTTTCAATATCTTACTCAGTATTTTAACGAGAAACAAATAGTTGATTGAAAATGAAGTATTTAAGGTTATTATCTAATCAATTATGTGTTTACATCATTTATTATTTTCATCATTTTACATGATATTTTTATCGTATATATAATGAATTATTACCCATGAACTGAAAATTCACAAAAACGTGGAAAACGGCAAAATATTGCCTAATTCGATGATATTTTGTTTAAATCACATAGAGGAAAACGGGATGATAAACGTCAAAATATTGTTAAATTCGATGATTTTTCGTACGAAACAAAATGCAAGAAAACTTGCTTAAAATGCAATATTATGCCACATTCTGAGATTTGAAGGCCAAATCCGATATCGTGATACTACATGAAATAGTATCGAAATATTGGTAAAAATGAATATATTTTCGTAATATCAAACTACATGAATAACGTTAAAAAGTCACAATTTTACCATATTTGAGGATTTTAACTTCAAATCATAGAGCGAGGTTTCGTATTATTTAGATCCAAGAAAAGACATATGACAATGTTGTTTCCAATACAAATGATAAAACCAATGTGTTTTCATTAGAATTAACTAAAATGTTCATGATTTTCCGTTTATATTACCGATGGAAGATGTAAACGTAAAACCGCTCTAATCCGACTGAAACGTCGATATATGCAATAAAAAGAGAACTTCTCCCCTTTTCAATATCTTACTCAGTATTTTAACGAGAAACAAATAGTTGATTGAAAATGAAGTATTTAAGGTTATTATCTAATCAATTATGTGTTTACATCATTTTTATCGTATATATAATGAATTATTACCCATAAACTGAAAATTCACAAAAACGTGGAAAACGGCAAAATATTGCCTAATTCGATGATATTTTGTTTAAATCACATAGAGGAAAAAAGGATGATAAACGTCAAAATATTGTTAAATTCGATGATTTTTCGTACGAAACAAAATGCAAGAAAACTTGCTTAAAATGCAATATTATGCCACATTCTGAGATTTGAAGGCCAAATCCGATATCGTGATACTACATGAAATAGTATCGAAATATTGGTAAAAATGAATATATTTTCGTAATATCAAACTACATGAATAACGTTAAAAAGTCACAATTTTACCATATTTGAGGATTTTAACTTCAAATCATAGAGCGAGGTTTCGTATTATTTAGATCCAAGAAAAGACATATGACAATGTTGTTTCCAATACAAATGATAAAACCAATGTGTTTTCATTAGAATTAACTAAAATGTTCATGATTTTCCGTTTATATTACCGATGGAAAATGTACACGTAAAACCGCTCTAATCCGGCTGAAACGTCGATATATGCAATAAAAACAGAACTTCTCCCCTTTTCAATATCTTACTCAGTATTTAAATGAGAAACAAATAGTTGATTGAAAATGAAGTATTTAAGGTTATTATCTAATCAATTATGTGTTTACATCATTTTTATCGTATATATAATGAATTATTACCCATAAACTGAAAATTCACAAAAACGTGGAAAACGGCAAAATATTGCCTAATTCGATGATATTTTGTTTAAATCACATAGAAGAAAAGGGGATGATAAACGTCAAAATATATTGTTAAATTCGATGATTTTTCGTACGAAACAAAATGCAAGAAAACTTGCTTAAAATGCAATATTATGCGACATTCTGAGATTTGAAGGCCAAATCAGATATCGTGATACTACATTAAATAGTATCGAAATATTGGTAAAAATGAATATATTTTCGTAATATCAAACTACATGAATAACGTTAAAAAGTCACTATTTTACCATATTTGAAGATTTTAACTTCAAATCATAGAGCGAGGTTTCGTATTATTTAGATCCAAGAAAAGACATATGACAATGTTGTTTTCAATACAAATGATAAAACCAATGTGTTTTCATTAGAATTAACTAAAATGTTCATGATTTTCCGTTTATATTACCGATGGAAGATGTACACGTAAAACCGCTCTAATCCGGCTGAAACGTCGATATATGCAATAAAAACAGAACTTCTCCCCTTTTCAATATCTTACTCAGTATTTTAACGAGAAACAAATAGTTGATTGAAAATGAAGTATTTGAGGTTATTATCTAATCAATTATGTGTTTGCATCATTTTTATCGTATATATAATGAATTATTACCCATAAACTGAAAATTCACAAAAACGTGGAAAACGGCAAAATATTGCCTAATTCGATGATATTTTGTTTAAATCACATAGAGGAAAAGGGGATGATAAACGTCAAAATATTGTTAAATTCGATGATTTTTCGTACGAAACAAAATGCAAGAAAACTTGCTTAAAATGCAATATTATGCGACATTCTGAGATTTGAAGGCCAAATCAGATATCGTGATACTACATGAAATAGTATCGAAATATTGGTAAAAATGAATATATTTTCGTAATATCAAACTACATGAATAACGTTAAAAAGTCACTATTTTACCATATTTGAGGATTTTAACTTCAAATCATAGAGCGAGGTTTCGTATTATTTAGATCCAAGAAAAGACATATGACAATGTTGTTTCCAATACAAATGATAAAACCAATGTGTTTTCATTAGAATTAACTAAAATGTTCATGATTTTCCGTTTATATTACCGATGGAAAATGTACACGTAAAACCGCTCTAATCCGGCTGAAACGTCGATATATGCAATAAAAACAGAACTTCTCCCCTTTTCAATATCTTACTCAGTATTTAAATGAGAAACAAATAGTTGATTGAAAATGAAGTATTTAAGGTTATTATCTAATCAATTATGTGTTTACATCATTTTTATCGTATATATAATGAATTATTACCCATAAACTGAAAATTCACAAAAACGTGGAAAACGGCAAAATATTGCCTAATTCGATGATATTTTGTTTAAATCACATAGAAGAAAAGGGGATGATAAACGTCAAAATATATTGTTAAATTCGATGATTTTTCGTACGAAACAAAATGCAAGAAAACTTGCTTAAAATGCAATATTATGCGACATTCTGAGATTTGAAGGCCAAATCAGATATCGTGATACTACATTAAATAGTATCGAAATATTGGTAAAAATGAATATATTTTCGTAATATCAAACTACATGAATAACGTTAAAAAGTCACTATTTTACCATATTTGAAGATTTTAACTTCAAATCATAGAGCGAGGTTTCGTATTATTTAGATCCAAGAAAAGACATATGACAATGTTGTTTTCAATACAAATGATAAAACCAATGTGTTTTCATTAGAATTAACTAAAATGTTCATGATTTTCCGTTTATATTACCGATGGAAGATGTACACGTAAAACCGCTCTAATCCGGCTGAAACGTCGATATATGCAATAAAAACAGAACTTCTCCCCTTTTCAATATCTTACTCAGTATTTTAACGAGAAACAAATAGTTGATTGAAAATGAAGTATTTGAGGTTATTATCTAATCAATTATGTGTTTGCATCATTTTTATCGTATATATAATGAATTATTACCCATGAACTGAAAATTCACAAAAACGTGGAAAACGGCAAAATATTACCTAATTCGATGATATTTTGTTTAAATCACATAGAGGAAAACGGGATGATAAACGTCAAAATATTGTTAAATTCGATGATTTTTCGTACGAAACAAAATGCAAGAAAACTTGCTTAAAATGCAATATTATGCCACATTCTGAGATTTGAAGGCCAAATCCGATATCGTGATACTACATGAAATAGTATCGAAATATTGGTAAAAATGAATATATTTTCGTAATATCAAACTACATGAATAACGTTAAAAAGTCACTATTTTACCATATTTGAGGATTTTAACTTCAAATCATAGAGCGAGGTTTCGTATTATTTAGATCCAAGAAAAGACATATGACAATGTTGTTTCCAATACAAATGATAAAACCAATGTGTTTTCATTAGAATTAACTAAAATGTTCATGATTTTCCGTTTATATTACCGATGGAAGATGTAAACGTAAAACCGCTCTAATCCGGCTGAAACGTCGATATATGCAATAAAAACAGAACTTCTCCCCTTTTCAATATCTTACTCAGTATTTTAACGAGAAACAAATAGTTGATTGAAAATGAAGTATTTAAGGTTATTATCTAATCAATTATGTGTTTACATCATTTTTATCGTATATATAATGAATTATTACCCATAAACTGAAAATTCACAAAAACGTGGAAAACGGCAAAATATTGCCTAATTCGATGATATTTTGTTTAAATCACATAGAGGAAAAGGGGATGATAAACGTCAAAATATTGTTAAATTCGATGATTTTTCGTACGAAACAAAATGCAAGAAAACTTGCTTAAAATGCAATATTATGCGACATTCTGAGATTTGAAGGCCAAATCAGATATCGTGATACTACATGAAATAGTATCGAAATATTGGTAAAAATGAATATATTTTCGTAATATCAAACTACATGAATAACGTTAAAAAGTCACTATTTTACCATATTTGAGGATTTTAACTTCAAATCATAGAGCGAGGTTTCGTATTATTTAGATCCAAGAAAAGACATATGACAATGTTGTTTCCAATACAAATGATAAAACCAATGTGTTTTCATTAGAATTAACTAAAATGTTCATGATTTTCCGTTTATATTACCGATGGAAGATGTAAACGTAAAACCGCTCTAATCCGGCTGAAACGTCGATATATGCAATAAAAACAGAACTTCTCCCCTTTTCAATATCTTACTCAGTATTTTAACGAGAAACAAATAGTTGATTGAAAATGAAGTATTTGAGGTTATTATCTAATCAATTATGTGTTTGCATCATTTTTATCGTATATATAATGAATTATTACCCATGAACTGAAAATTCACAAAAACGTGGAAAACGGCAAAATATTGACTAATTCGATGATATTTTGTTTAAATCACATAGAGGAAAACGGGATGATAAACGTCAAAATATTGTTAAATTCGATGATTTTTCGTACGAAACAAAATGCAAGAAAACTTGCTTAAAATGCAATATTATGCGACATTCTGAGATGGCCAAATCAGATATCGTGATACTACATGAAATAGTATCGAAATATTGGTAAAAATGAATATATTTTCGTAATATCAAACTACATGAATAACGTTAAAAAGTCACTATTTTACCATATTTGAGGATTTTAACTTCAAATCATAGAGCGAGGTTTCGTATTATTTAGATCCAAGAAAAGACATATAACAATGTTGTTTCCAATACAAATGATAAAACCCATGTGTTTTCATTAGAATTAACTAAAATGTTCATGATTTTCCGTTTATATTACCGATGGAAAATGTACACGTAAAACCGCTCTAATCCGGCTGAAACGTCGATATATGCAATAAAAACAGAACTTCTCCCCTTTTCAATATCTTACTCAGTATTTAAATGAGAAACAAATAGTTGATTGAAAATGAAGTATTTAAGGTTATTATCTAATCAATTATGTGTTTACATTATTTTTATCGTATATATAATGAATTATTACCCATAAACTGAAAATTCACAAAAACGTGGAAAACGGCAAAATATTGCCTAATTCGATGATATTTTGTTTAAATCACATAGAGGAAAAGGGGATGATAAACGTCAAAATATTGTTAAATTCGATGATTTTTCGTACGAAACAAAATGCAAGAAAACTTGCTTAAAATGCAATATTATGCGACATTCTGAGATTTGAAGGCCAAATCAGATATCGTGATACTACATGAAATAGTATCGAAATATTGGTAAAAATGAATATATTTTCGTAATATCAAACTACATGAATAACGTTAAAAAGTCACTATTTTACCATATTTGAGGATTTTAACTTCAAATCATAGAGCGAGGTTTCGTATTATTTAGATCCAAGAAAAGACATATAACAATGTTGTTTCCAATACAAATGATAAAACCCATGTGTTTTCATTAGAATTAACTAAAATGTTCATGATTTTCCGTTTATATTACCGATGGAAAATGTACACGTAAAACCGCTCTAATCCGGCTGAAACGTCGATATATGCAATAAAAACAGAACTTCTCCCCTTTTCAATATCTTACTCAGTATTTTAACGAGAAACAAATAGTTGATTGAAAATGAAGTATTTGAGGTTATTATCTAATCAATTATGTGTTTGCATCATTTTTATCGTATATATAATGAATTATTACCCATGAACTGAAAATTCACAAAAACGTGGAAAACGGCAAAATATTGACTAATTCGATGATATTTTGTTTAAATCACATAGAGGAAAACGGGATGATAAACGTCAAAATATTGTTAAATTCGATGATTTTTCGTACGAAACAAAATGCAAGAAAACTTGCTTAAAATGCAATATTATGCCACATTCTGAGATTTGAAGGCCAAATCCGATATCGTGATACTACATGAAATAGTATCGAAATATTGGTAAAAATGAATATATTTTCGTAATATCAAACTACATGAATAACGTTAAAAAGTCACTATTTTACCATATTTGAGGATTTTAACTTCAAATCATAGAGCGAGGTTTCGTATTATTTAGATCCAAGAAAAGACATATGACAATGTTGTTTCCAATACAAATGATAAAACCAATGTGTTTTCATTAGAATTAACTAAAATGTTCATGATTTTCCGTTTATATTACCGATGGAAGATGTAAACGCAAAACCGCTCTAATCCGGCTGAAACGTCGATATATGCAATAAAAACAGAACTTCTCCCCTTTTCAATATCTTACTCAGTATTTTAACGAGAAACAAATAGTTGATTGAAAATGAAGTATTTGAGGTTATTATCTAATCAATTATGTGTTTGCATCATTTTTATCGTATATATAATGAATTATTACCCATGAACTGAAAATTCACAAAAACGTGGAAAACGGCAAAATATTGACTAATTCGATGATATTTTGTTTAAATCACATAGAGGAAAACGGGATGATAAACGTCAAAATATTGTTAAATTCGATGATTTTTCGTACGAAACAAAATGCAAGAAAACTTGCTTAAAATGCAATATTATGCCACATTCTGAGATTTGAAGGCCAAATCCGATATCGTGATACTACATGAAATAGTATCGAAATATTGGTAAAAATGAATATATTTTCGTAATATCAAACTACATGAATAACGTTAAAAAGTCACTATTTTACCATATTTGAGGATTTTAACTTCAAATCATAGAGCGAGGTTTCGTATTATTTAGATCCAAGAAAAGACATATGACAATGTTGTTTCCAATACAAATGATAAAACCAATGTGTTTTCATTAGAATTAACTAAAATGTTCATGATTTTCCGTTTATATTACCGATGGAAGATGTAAACGCAAAACCGCTCTAATCCGGCTGAAACGTCGATATATGCAATAAAAACAGAACTTCTCCCCTTTTCAATATCTTTTTCAGTATTTTAATGAGAAACAAATAGTTGATTGGAAATGAAGTATTTAAGGTTATTATCTAATCAATTATGTGTTTGCATCATTTTCATCGTATATATAATGAATTATTACCCATAAATTGAAAATTCACAAAAACGTGGAAAATGGTAAAATATTGCCTAATAAGATATTTTGTTTAAATCACATAGAGGAAAGGGGGATGATAAACGTCAAAATATTGCTAAATTCGATGATTTTTCGTACGAAACAAAATGCAAGAAAACTTGCTTAAAATGCAATATTATGCGACATTCTGAGATTTGAAGGCCAAATCCGATATCGTGATACTACATGAAATAGTATCGAAATATTGGTAAAAATGAATATATTTTCGTAATATCAAACTACATGAATAACGTTAAAAAGTCACTATTTTACCATATTTGAGGATTTTAACCTCAAATCATAGAGCGAGGTTTCGTATTATTTAGATCTAAGAAAAGACATATGACAATGTTGTTTCCAATACAAATGATAAAACCAATGTGTTTTCATTAGAATTAACTAAAATGTTCATGATTTTCCGTTTATATTACCGATGGAAGATGTACACGTAAAACCGCTCTAATCCGGCTGATACGTCTATATATGCAATAAAAACAGAACTTCTCCCCTTTTCAATATCTTACTCAGTATTTTAACGAGAAACAAATAGTTGATTGAAAATGAAGTATTTAAGGTTATTATCTAATCAATTATGTGTTTGCATCATTTTTATCGTATATATAATGAATTATTACCCATAAACTGAAAATTCACAAAAACGTGGAAAACGGCAAAATATTGCCTAATTCGATAATATTTTGTTTAAATCACATAGAGGAAAAGGGGGGGTGATAAACGTCAAAATATTGTTAAATTCGATGATTTGTCGTACGAAACAAAATGCAAGAAAACTTGCTTAAAATGCAATATTATGCGACATTCTGAGATTTGAAGGCCAAATCAGATATCGTGATACCACATGAAATAGTATCGAAATATTGGTAAAAATGAATATATTTTCGTAATATCAAACTACATGAATAACGTTAAAAAGTCACTATTTTATAATATTTGAGGATCTTAACTTCAAATCATTGAGCGAGGTTTCGTATTATTTAGATCCAAGAAAAGACATATGACAATGTTGTTTCCAGTATGAATGATAAAACCAATGTGTTTTCATTAGAATTAACTAAAATGTTCATGATTTTCCGTTTATATTACCGATGGAAGATGTAAACGTAAAACCGCTCTAATCCGGCTGAAACGTCGATATATGCAATAAAAACAGAACTTCTCCCCTTTTCAATATCTTACTCAGTATTTTAACGAGAAACAAATAGTTGATTGAAAATGAAGTATTTAAGGTTATTATCTAATCAATTATGTGTTTACATCATTTTTATCGTATATATAATGAATTATTACCCATGAACTGAAAATTCACAAAAACGTGGAAAACGGCAAAATATTGCCTAATTCGATGATATTTTGTTTAAATCACATAGAGGAAAACGGGATGATAAACGTCAAAATATTGTTAAATTCGATGATTTTTCGTACGAAACAAAATGCAAGAAAACTTGCTTAAAATGCAATATTATGCCACATTCTGAGATTTGAAGGCCAAATCCGATATCGTCATACTACATGAAATAGTATCGAAATATTGGTAAAAATGAATATATTTTCGTAATATCAAACTACATGAATAACGTTAAAAAGTCACTATTTTACCATATTTGAGGATTTTAACTTCAAATCATAGAGCGAGGTTTCGTATTATTTAGATCCAAGAAAAGACATATGACAATGTTGTTTCCAATACAAATGATAAAACCAATGTGTTTTCATTAGAATTAACTAAAATGTTCATGATTTTCCGTTTATATTACCGATGGAAGATGTAAACGTAAAACCGCTCTAATCCGGCTGAAACGTCGATATATGCAATAAAAACAGAACTTCTCCCCTTTTCAATATCTTACTCAGTATTTTAACGAGAAACAAATAGTTGATTGAAAATGAAGTATTTAAGGTTATTATCTAATCAATTATGTGTTTACATCATTTTTATCGTATATATAATGAATTATTACCCATAAACTGAAAATTCACAAAAACGTGGAAAACGGCAAAATATTGCCTAATTCGATGATATTTTGTTTAAATCACATAGAGGAAAACGGGATGATAAACGTCAAAATATTGTTAAATTCGATGATTTTTCGTACCAAACAAAATGTAAGAAAACTTGCTTAAAATGCAATATTATGCGACATTCTGAGATTTGAAGGCCAAATCAGATATCGTGATACTACATGAAATAGTATCGAAATATTGGTAAAAATGAATATATTTTCGTAATATCAAACTACATGAATAACGTTAAAAAGTCACAATTTTACCATATTTGAGGATTTTAACTTCAAATCATAGAGCGAGGTTTCGTATTATAGATCCAAGAAAAGACATATGACAATGTTGTTTCCAATACAAATGATAAAACCAATGTGTTTTCATTAGAATTAACTAAAATGTTCATGATTTTCCGTTTATATTACCGATGGAAGATGTACACGTAAAACCGCTCTAATCCGGCTGAAACGTCGATATATGCATTAAAAACAGAACTTCTCCCCTTTTCAATATCTTTTTCAGTATTTTAATGAGAAACAAATAGTTGATTGAAAATGAAGTATTTAAGGTTATTATCTAATCAATTATGTGGTTGCATCATTTTTATCGTATATATAATGAATTATTACCCATGAACTGAAAATTCACAAAAACGTGGAAAACGGCAAAATATTGCCTAATTCGATGATATTTTGTTTAAATCACATTGAGGAAAACGGGATGATAAACGTCAAAATATTGTTAAATTCGATGATTTTTCGTACGAAAAAAAATGCAAGAAAACTTGCTTAAAATGCAATATTATGCCACATTCTGAGATTTGAAGGCCAAATCCGATATCGTGATACTACATGAAATAGTATCGAAATATTGGTAAAAATGAATATATTTTCGTAATATCAAACTACATGAATAACGTTAAAAAGTCACTATTTTACCATATTTGAGGATTTTAACTTCAAATCATAGAGCGAGGTTTCGTATTATTTAGATCCAAGAAAAGACATATGACAATGTTGTTTCCAATACAAATGATAAAACCAATGTGTTTTCATTAGAATTAACTAAAATGTTCATGATTTTCCGTTTATATTACCGATGGAAGATGTACACGTAAAACCGCTCTAATCCGGCTGAAACGTCGATATATGCATTAAAAACAGAACTTCTCCCCTTTTCAATATCTTTTTCAGTATTTTAATGAGAAACAAATAGTTGATTGAAAATGAAGTATTTAAGGTTATTATCTAATCAATTATGTGGTTGCATCATTTTTATCGTATATATAATGAATTATTACCCATGAACTGAAAATTCACAAAAACGTGGAAAACGGCAAAATATTGCCTAATTCGATGATATTTTGTTTAAATCACATAGAGGAAAACGGGATGATAAACGTCAAAATATTGTTAAATTCGATGATTTTTCGTACCAAACAAAATGCAAGAAAACTTGCTTAAAATGCAATATTATGCGACATTCTGAGATTTGAAGGCCAAATCAGATATCGTGATACTACATGAAATAGTATCGAAATATTGGTAAAAATGAATATATTTTCGTAATATCAAACTACATGAATAACGTTAAAAAGTCACAATTTTACCATATTTGAGGATTTTAACTTCAAATCATAGAGCGAGGTTTCGTATTATTTAGATCCAAGAAAAGACATATGACAATGTTGTTTCCAGTACGAATGATAAAACCAATGTGTTTTCATTAGAATTAACTAAAATGTTCATGATTTTCCGTTTATATTACCGATGGAAGATGTAAACGTAAAACCGCTCTAATCCGGCTGAAACGTCGATATATGCAATAAAAACAGAACTTCTCCCCTTTTCAATATCTTACTCAGTATTTTAACGAGAAACAAATAGTTGATTGAAAATGAAGTATTTAAGGTTATTATCTAATCAATTATGTGTTTACATCATTTTTATCGTATATATAATGAATTATTACCCATAAACTGAAAATTCACAAAAACGTGGAAAACGGCAAAATATTGCCTAATTCGATGATATTTTGTTTAAATCACATAGAGGAAAACGGGATGATAAACGTCAAAATATTGTTAAATTCGATGATTTTTCGTACCAAACAAAATGCAAGAAAACTTGCTTAAAATGCAATATTATGCGACATTCTGAGATTTGAAGGCCAAATCAGATATCGTGATACTACATGAAATAGTATCGAAATATTGGTAAAAATGAATATATTTTCGTAATATCAAACTACATGAATAACGTTAAAAAGTCACAATTTTACCATATTTGAGGATTTTAACTTCAAATCATAGAGCGAGGTTTCGTATTATAGATCCAAGAAAAGACATATGACAATGTTGTTTCCAATACAAATGATAAAACCAATGTGTTTTCATTAGAATTAACTAAAATGTTCATGATTTTCCGTTTATATTACCGATGGAAGATGTACACGTAAAACCGCTCTAATCCGGCTGAAACGTCGATATATGCATTAAAAACAGAACTTCTCCCCTTTTCAATATCTTTTTCAGTATTTTAATGAGAAACAAATAGTTGATTGGAAATGAAGTATTTAAGGTTATTATCTAATCAATTATGTGTTTGCATCATTTTCATCGTATATATAATGAATTATTACCCATAAATTGAAAATTCACAAAAACGTGGAAAATGGTAAAATATTGCCTAATAAGATGATATTTTGTTTAAATCACATAGAGGAAAGGGGGATGATAAACGTCAAAATATTGCTAAATTCGATGATTTTTCGTACGAAACAAAATGCAAGAAAACTTGCTTAAAATGCAATATTATGCGACATTCTGAGATTTGAAGGCCAAATCCGATATCGTGATACTACATGAAATAGTATCGAAATATTGGTAAAAATGAATATATTTTCGTAATATCAAACTACATGAATAACGTTAAAAAGTCACTATTTTACCATATTTGAGGATTTTAACCTCAAATCATAGAGCGAGGTTTCGTATTATTTAGATCTAAGAAAAGACATATGACAATGTTGTTTCCAATACAAATGATAAAACCAATGTGTTTTCATTAGAATTAACTAAAATGTTCATGATTTTCCGTTTATATTACCGATGGAAGATGTACACGTAAAACCGCTCTAATCCAGCTGATACGTCTATATATGCAATAAAAACAGAACTTCTCCCCTTTTCAATATCTTACTCAGTATTTTAACGAGAAACAAATAGTTGATTGAAAATGAAGTATTTAAGGTTATTATCTAATCAATTATGTGTTTGCATCATTTTTATCGTATATATAATGAATTATTACCCATAAACTGAAAATTCACAAAAACGTGGAAAACGGCAAAATATTGCCTAATTCGATAATATTTTGTTTAAATCACATTGAGGAAAAGTGGGTGATAAACGTCAAAATATTGTTAAATTCGATGATTTTTCGTACGAAACAAAATGCAAGAAAACTTGCTTAAAATGCAATATTATACGACATTCTGAGATTTGAAGGCCAAATCAGATATCGTGATACCACGTGAAATAGTATCGAAATATTGGTAAAAATGAATATATTTTCGTAATATCAAACTACATGAATAACGTTAAAAAGTCACTATTTTATAATATTTGAGGATCTTAACTTCAAATCATTGAGCGAGGTTTCGTATTATTTAGATCCAAGAAAAGACATATGACAATGTTGTTTCCAGTACGAATGATAAAACCAATGTGTTTTCATTAGAATTAACTAAAATGTTCATGATTTTCCGTTTATATTACCGATGGAAGATGTAAACGTAAAACCGCTCTAATCCGGCTGAAACGTCGATATATGCAATAAAAACAGAACTTCTCCCCTTTTCAATATCTTACTCAATATTTTAACGAGAAACAAATAGTTGATTGAAAATGAAGTATTTAAGGTTATTATCTAATCAATTATGTGTTTACATCATTTTTATCGTATATATAATGAATTATTACCCATAAACTGAAAATTCACAAAAACGTGGAAAACGGCAAAATATTGCCTAATTTGATGATATTTTGTTTAAATCACATAGAGGAAAACGGGATGATAAACGTCAAAATATTGTTAAATTCGATGATTTTTCGTACCAAACAAAATGCAAGAAAACTTGCTTAAAATGCAATATTATGCGACATTCTGAGATTTGAAGGCCAAATCAGATATCGTGATACTACATGAAATAGTATCGAAATATTGGTAAAAATGAATATATTTTCGTAATATCAAACTACATGAATAACGTTAAAAAGTCACAATTTTACCATATTTGAGGATTTTAACTTCAAATCATAGAGCGAGGTTTCGTATTATAGATCCAAGAAAAGACATATGACAATGTTGTTTCCAATACAAATGATAAAACCAATGTGTTTTCATTAGAATTAACTAAAATGTTCATGATTTTCCGTTTATATTACCGATGGAAGATGTACACGTAAAACCGCTCTAATCCGGCTGAAACGTCGATATATGCATTAAAAACAGAACTTCTCCCCTTTTCAATATCTTTTTCAGTATTTTAATGAGAAACAAATAGTTGATTGGAAATGAAGTATTTAAGGTTATTATCTAATCAATTATGTGTTTGCATCATTTTCATCGTATATATAATGAATTATTACCCATAAATTGAAAATTCACAAAAACGTGGAAAATGGTAAAATATTGCCTAATAAGATGATATTTTGTTTAAATCACATAGAGGAAAGGGGGATGATAAACGTCAAAATATTGCTAAATTCGATGATTTTTCGTACGAAACAAAATGCAAGAAAACTTGCTTAAAATGCAATATTATGCGACATTCTGAGATTTGAAGGCCAAATCCGATATCGTGATACTACATGAAATAGTATCGAAATATTGGTAAAAATGAATATATTTTCGTAATATCAAACTACATGAATAACGTTAAAAAGTCACTATTTTACCATATTTGAGGATTTTAACCTCAAATCATAGAGCGAGGTTTCGTATTATTTAGATCTAAGAAAAGACATATGACAATGTTGTTTCCAATACAAATGATAAAACCAATGTGTTTTCATTAGAATTAACTAAAATGTTCATGATTTTCCGTTTATATTACCGATGGAAGATGTACACGTAAAACCGCTCTAATCCAGCTGATACGTCTATATATGCAATAAAAACAGAACTTCTCCCCTTTTCAATATCTTACTCAGTATTTTAACGAGAAACAAATAGTTGATTGAAAATGAAGTATTTAAGGTTATTATCTAATCAATTATGTGTTTGCATCATTTTTATCGTATATATAATGAATTATTACCCATAAACTGAAAATTCACAAAAACGTGGAAAACGGCAAAATATTGCCTAATTTGATAATATTTTGTTTAAATCACATAGAGGAAAAGGGGGTGATAAACGTCAAAATATTGTTAAATTCGATGATTTTTCGTACGAAACAAAATGCAAGAAAACTTGCTTAAAATGCAATATTATACGACATTCTGAGATTTGAAGGCCAAATCAGATATCGTGATACCACGTGAAATAGTATCGAAATATTGGTAAAAATGAATATATTTTCGTAATATCAAACTACATGAATAACGTTAAAAAGTCACTATTTTATAATATTTGAGGATCTTAACTTCAAATCATTGAGCGAGGTTTCGTATTATTTAGATCCAAGAAAAGACATATGACAATGTTGTTTCCAGTACGAATGATAAAACCAATGTGTTTTCATTAGAATTAACTAAAATGTTCATGATTTTCCGTTTATATTACCGATGGAAGATGTAAACGTAAAACCGCTCTAATCCGGCTGAAACGTCGATATATGCAATAAAAACAGAACTTCTCCCCTTTTCAATATCTTACTCAATATTTTAACGAGAAACAAATAGTTGATTGAAAATGAAGTATTTAAGGTTATTATCTAATCAATTATGTGTTTACATCATTTTTATCGTATATATAATGAATTATTACCCATAAACTGAAAATTCACAAAAACGTGGAAAACGGCAAAATATTGCCTAATTTGATGATATTTTGTTTAAATCACATAGAGGAAAACGGGATGATAAACGTCAAAATATTGTTAAATTCGATGATTTTTCGTACCAAACAAAATGCAAGAAAACTTGCTTAAAATGCAATATTATGCGACATTCTGAGATTTGAAGGCCAAATCAGATATCGTGATACTACATGAAATAGTATCGAAATATTGGTAAAAATGAATATATTTTCGTAATATCAAACTACATGAATAACGTTAAAAAGTCACAATTTTACCATATTTGAGGATTTTAACTTCAAATCATAGAGCGAGGTTTCGTATTATAGATCCAAGAAAAGACATATGACAATGTTGTTTCCAATACAAATGATAAAACCAATGTGTTTTCATTAGAATTAACTAAAATGTTCATGATTTTCCGTTTATATTACCGATGGAAGATGTAAACGTAAAACCGCTCTAATCCGGCTGAAACGTCGATATATGCAATAAAAACAGAACTTCTCCCCTTTTCAATATCTTACTCAGTATTTTAACGAGAAACAAATAGTTGATTGAAAATGAAGTATTTAAGGTTATTATCTAATCAATTATGTGTTTACATCATTTATTATTTTCATCATTTTACATGATATTTTATCGTATATATAATGAATTATTACCCATGAACTGAAAATTCACAAAAACGTGGAAAACGGCAAAATATTGCCTAATTCGATGATATTTTGTTTAAATCACATAGAGGAAAACGGGATGATAAACGTCAAAATATTGTTAAATTCGATGATTTTTCGTACGAAACAAAATGCAAGAAAACTTGCTTAAAATGCAATATTATGCCACATTCTGAGATTTGAAGGCCAAATCCGATATCGTGATACTACATGAAATAGTATCGAAATATTGGTAAAAATGAATATATTTTCGTAATATCAAACTACATGAATAACGTTAAAAAGTCACAATTTTACCATATTTGAGGATTTTAACTTCAAATCATAGAGCGAGGTTTCGTATTATTTAGATCCAAGAAAAGACATATGACAATGTTGTTTCCAATACAAATGATAAAACCAATGTGTTTTCATTAGAATTAACTAAAATGTTCATGATTTTCCGTTTATATTACCGATGGAAGATGTAAACGTAAAACCGCTCTAATCCGGCTGAAACGTCGATATATGCAATAAAAAGAGAACTTCTCCCCTTTTCAATATCTTACTCAGTATTTTAACGAGAAACAAATAGTTGATTGAAAATGAAGTATTTAAGGTTATTATCTAATCAATTATGTGTTTACATCATTTTTATCGTATATATAATGAATTATTACCCATAAACTGAAAATTCACAAAAACGTGGAAAACGGCAAAATATTGCCTAATTCGATGATATTTTGTTTAAATCACATAGAGGAAAAGGGGATGATAAACGTCAAAATATTGTTAAATTCGATGATTTTTCGTACGAAACAAAATGCAAGAAAACTTGCTTAAAATGCAATATTATGCGACATTCTGAGATTTGAAGGCCAAATCAGATATCGTGATACTACATGAAATAGTATCGAAATATTGGTAAAAATGAATATATTTTCGTAATATCAAACTACATGAATAACGTTAAAAAGTCACTATTTTACCATATTTGAGGATTTTAACTTCAAATCATAGAGCGAGGTTTCGTATTATTTAGATCCAAGAAAAGACATATGACAATGTTGTTTCCAATACAAATGATAAAACCAATGTGTTTTCATTAGAATTAACTAAAATGTTCATGATTTTCCGTTTATATTACCGATGGAAAATGTACACGTAAAACCGCTCTAATCCGGCTGAAACGTCGATATATGCAATAAAAACAGAACTTCTCCCCTTTTCAATATCTTACTCAGTATTTAAATGAGAAACAAATAGTTGATTGAAAATGAAGTATTTAAGGTTATTATCTAATCAATTATGTGTTTACATCATTTTTATCGTATATATAATGAATTATTACCCATAAACTGAAAATTCACAAAAACGTGGAAAACGGCAAAATATTGCCTAATTCGATGATATTTTGTTTAAATCACATAGAAGAAAAGGGGATGATAAACGTCAAAATATATTGTTAAATTCGATGATTTTTCGTACGAAACAAAATGCAAGAAAACTTGCTTAAAATGCAATATTATGCGACATTCTGAGATTTGAAGGCCAAATCAGATATCGTGATACTACATTAAATAGTATCGAAATATTGGTAAAAATGAATATATTTTCGTAATATCAAACTACATGAATAACGTTAAAAAGTCACTATTTTACCATATTTGAAGATTTTAACTTCAACTCATAGAGCGAGGTTTCGTATTATTTAGATCCAAGAAAAGACATATGACAATGTTGTTTTCAATACAAATGATAAAACCAATGTGTTTTCATTAGAATTAACTAAAATGTTCATGATTTTCCGTTTATATTACCGATGGAAGATGTACACGTAAAACCGCTCTAATCCGGCTGAAACGTCGATATATGCAATAAAAACAGAACTTCTCCCCTTTTCAATATCTTACTCAGTATTTTAACGAGAAACAAATAGTTGATTGAAAATGAAGTATTTGAGGTTATTATCTAATCAATTATGTGTTTGCATCATTTTTATCGTATATATAATGAATTATTACCCATGAACTGAAAATTCACAAAAACGTGGAAAACGGCAAAATATTACCTAATTCGATGATATTTTGTTTAAATCACATAGAGGAAAACGGGATGATAAACGTCAAAATATTGTTAAATTCGATGATTTTTCGTACGAAACAAAATGCAAGAAAACTTGCTTAAAATGCAATATTATGCCACATTCTGAGATTTGAAGGCCAAATCCGATATCGTGATACTACATGAAATAGTATCGAAATATTGGTAAAAATGAATATATTTTCGTAATATCAAACTACATGAATAACGTTAAAAAGTCACTATTTTACCATATTTGAGGATTTTAACTTCAAATCATAGAGCGAGGTTTCGTATTATTTAGATCCAAGAAAAGACATATGACAATGTTGTTTCCAATACAAATGATAAAACCAATGTGTTTTCATTAGAATTAACTAAAATGTTCATGATTTTCCGTTTATATTACCGATGGAAGATGTAAACGTAAAACCGCTCTAATCCGGCTGAAACGTCGATATATGCAATAAAACAGAACTTCTCCCCTTTTCAATATCTTACTCAGTATTTAAATGAGAAACAAATAGTTGATTGAAAATGAAGTATTTAAGGTTATTATCTAATCAATTATGTGTTTACATTATTTTTATCGTATATATAATGAATTATTACCCATAAACTGAAAATTCACAAAAACGTAGAAACGGCAAAATATTGCCTAATTCGATGATATTTTGTTTAAATCACATAGAGGAAAAGGGGATGATAAACGTCAAAATATTGTTAAATTCGATGATTTTTCGTACGAAACAAAATGCAAGAAAACTTGCTTAAAATGCAATATTATGCGACATTCTGAGATTTGAAGGCCAAATCAGATATCGTGATACTACATGAAATAGTATCGAAATATTGGTAAAAATGAATATATTTTCGTAATATCAAACTACATGAATAACGTTAAAAAGTCACTATTTTACCATATTTGAGGATTTTAACTTCAAATCATAGAGCGAGGTTTCGTATTATTTAGATCCAAGAAAAGACATATAACAATGTTGTTTCCAATACAAATGATAAAACCCATGTGTTTTCATTAGAATTAACTAAAATGTTCATGATTTTCCGTTTATATTACCGATGGAAAATGTACACGTAAAACCGCTCTAATCCGGCAGAAACGTCGATATATGCAATAAAAACAGAACTTCTCCCCTTTTCAATATCTTACTCAGTATTTAAATGAGAAACAAATAGTTGATTGAAAATGAAGTATTTAAGGTTATTATCTAATCAATTATGTGTTTACATCATTTTTATCGTATATATAATGAATTATTACCCATAAACTGAAAATTCACAAAAACGTGGAAAACGGCAAAATATTGCCTAATTCGATGATATTTTGTTTAAATCACATAGAAGAAAAGGGGATGATAAACGTCAAAATATATTGTTAAATTCGATGATTTTTCGTACGAAACAAAATGCAAGAAAACTTGCTTAAAATGCAATATTATGCGACATTCTGAGATTTGAAGGCCATATCAGATATCGTGATACTACATTAAATAGTATCGAAATATTGGTAAAAATGAATATATTTTCGTAATATCAAACTACATGAATAACGTTAAAAAGTCACTATTTTACCATATTTGAAGATTTTAACTTCAAATCATAGTGCGAGGTTTCGTATTATTTAGATCCAAGAAAAGACATATGACAATGTTGTTTTCAATACAAATGATAAAACCAATGTGTTTTCATTAGAATTAACTTAAATGTTCATGATTTTCCGTTTATATTACCGATGGAAGATGTACACGTAAAACCGCTCTAATCCGGCTGAAACGTCGATATATGCAATAAAAACAGAACTTCTCCCCTTTTCAATATCTTACTCAGTATTTTAACGAGAAACAAATAGTTGATTGAAAATGAAGTATTTGAGGTTATTATCTAATCAATTATGTGTTTGCATCATTTTTATCGTATATATAATGAATTATTACCCATGAACTGAAAATTCACAAAAACGTGGAAAACGGCAAAATATTGACTAATTCGATGATATTTTGTTTAAATCACATAGAGGAAAACGGGATGATAAACGTCAAAATATTGTTAAATTCGATGATTTTTCGTACGAAACAAAATGCAAGAAAACTTGCTTAAAATGCAATATTATGCCACATTCTGAGATTTGAAGGCCAAATCCGATATCGTGATACTACATGAAATAGTATCGAAATATTGGTAAAAATGAATATATTTTCGTAATATCAAACTACATGAATAACGTTAAAAAGTCACTATTTTACCATATTTGAGGATTTTAACTTCAAATCATAGAGCGAGGTTTCGTATTATTTAGATCCAAGAAAAGACATATGACAATGTTGTTTCCAATACAAATGATAAAACCAATGTGTTTTCATTAGAATTAACTAAAATGTTCATGATTTTCCGTTTATATTACCGATGGAAGATGTAAACGCAAAACCGCTCTAATCCGGCTGAAACGTCGATATATGCAATAAAAACAGAACTTCTCCCCTTTTCAATATCTTACTCAGTATTTTAACGAGAAACAAATAGTTGATTGAAAATGAAGTATTTAAGGTTATTATCTAATCAATTATGTGTTTACATCATTTTTATCGTATATATAATGAATTATTACCCATAAACTGAAAATTCACAAAACGTGGAAAACGGCAAAATATTGCCTAATTCGATGATATTTTGTTTAAATCACATAGAGGAAAACGGGATGATAAACGTCAAAATATTGTTAAATTCGATGATTTTTCGTACCAAACAAAATGCAAGAAAACTTGCTTAAAATGCAATATTATGCGACATTCTGAGATTTGAAGGCCAAATCAGATATCGTGATACTACATGAAATAGTATCGAAATATTGGTAAAAATGAATATATTTTCGTAATATCAAACTACATGAATAACGTTAAAAAGTCACTATTTTACCATATTTGAGGATTTTAACTTCAAATCATAGAGCGAGGTTTCGTATTATTTAGA
>NW_027189151.1:949356-985669 GCF_040958095.1 Procambarus clarkii | reverse complement strand
AAAAAGGGGATGATAAACGTCAAAATATTGCTAAATTCGATGATTTTTCGTACGAAACAAAATGCAAGAAAACTTGCTTAAAATGCAATATTATGCGACATTCTGAGATTTGAAGGCAAAATCAGATATCGTGATACTACATGAAACAGTATCGAAATATTGGTAAAAATGAATATATTTTCGTAATATCAAACTACATGAATAACGTTAAAAAGTCACTATTTTACCATATTTGAGGATTTTAACTTCAACTCATAGAACGAGGTTTCGTATTATTTAGATCCAAGAAAAGACATATGACAATGTTGTTTCCAATACAAATGATAAAACCAATGTGTTTTCATTAGAATTAACTAAAATGTTCATGATTTTCCGTTTATATTACCGATGGAAGATGTACACGTAAAACCGCTCTAATCCGGCTGAAACGTCGATATATGCAATAAAAACAGAACTTCTCCCCTTTTCAATATCTTACTCAGTATTTTAACGAGAAACAAATAGTTGATTGAAAATGAAGTATTTAAGGTTATTATCTAATCAATTATGTGTTTGCATCATTTTTATCGTATATATAATGAATAACCCATAAACTGAAAATTCACAAAAACGTGGAAAACGGCAAATTATTGCTTAATTCGATGATATTTGTTTAAATCACATAGAGAAAAAGGGGATGATAAACGTCAAAATATTGTTAAATTCGATGATTTTTCGTACGAAACAAAATGCAAGAAAACTTGCTTAAAATGCAATATTATGCGACATTCTGAGATTTGAAGGCCAAATCAGATATCGTGATACTACATGAAACAGTATCGAAATATTGGTAAAAATGAATATATTTTCGTAATATCAAACTACATGAATAACGTTAAAAAGTCACTATTTTACCATATTTGAGGATTTTAACTTCAACTCATAGAACGAGGTTTCGTATTATTTAGATCCAAGAAAAGACATATGACAATGTTGTTTCCAATACAAATGATAAAACCAATGTGTTTTCATTAGAATTAACTAAAATGTTCATGATTTTCCGTTTATATTACCGATGGAAGATGTACACGTAAAACCGCTCTAATCCGGCTGAAACGTCGATATATGCAATAAAAACAGAACTTCTCCCCTTTTCAATATCTTACTCAGTATTTTAACGAGAAACAAATAGTTGATTGAAAATGAAGTATTTAAGGTTATTATCTAATCAATTATGTGTTTGTATCATTTTTATCGTATATATAATGATTTATTACCCATAAACTGAAAATTCACAAAAACGTGGAAAACGGCAAATTATTGCCTAATTCGATGATATTTTGTTTAAATCACATAGAGAAAAAGCGGATGATAAACGTCAAAATATTGTTAAATTCGATGATTTTTCGAACGAAACAAAATGCAAGAAAACTTGCTTAAAATGCAATATTATGCGACATTCTGAGATTTGAAGGCCAAATCAGATATCGTGATACTACATGAAACAGTATCGAAATATTGGTAAAAATGAATATATTTTCGTAATATCAAACTACATGAATAACGTTAAAAAGTCACTATTTTACCATATTTGAGGATTTTAACTTCAACTCATAGAACGAGGTTTCGTATTATTTAGATCCAAGAAAAGACATATGACAATGTTGTTTCCAATACAAATGATAAAACCAATGTGTTTACATTAGAATTAACTAAAATGTTCATGATTTTCCGTTTATATTACCGATGGAAGATGTACACGTAAAACCGCTCTAATCCGGCTGAAACGTCGATATATGCAATAAAAACAGAACTTCTCCCCTTTTCAATATCTTACTCAGTATTTTAACGAGAAACAAATTGTTGATTGAAAATGAAGTATTTAAGGTTATTATCTAATCAATTATGTGTTTGCATCATTTTTATCGTATATATAATGAATTATTACCCATAAACTGAAAATTCACAAAAACGTGGAAAACGGCAAATTATTGCCTAATTCGATGATATTTTGTTTAAATCACATAGAGAAAAAGGGGATGATAAACGTCAAAATATTGTTAAATTCGATGATTTTTTGTACGAAACAAAATGCAAGAAAACTTGCTTAAAATGCAATATTATGCGACATTCTGAGATTTGAAGGCCAAATCAGATATCGTGATACTACATGAAACAGTATCGAAATATTGGTAAAAATGAATATATTTTCGTAATATCAAACTACATGAATAACGTTAAAAAGTCACTATTTTACCATATTTGAGGATTTTAACTTCAACTCATAGAACGAGGTTTCGTATTATTTAGATCCAAGAAAAGACATATGACAATGTTGTTTCCAATACAAATGATAAAACCAATGTGTTTACATTAGAATTAACTAAAATGTTCATGATTTTCCGTTTATATTACCGATGGAAGATGTACACGTAAAACCGCTCTAATCCGGCTGAAACGTCGATATATGCAATAAAAACAGAACGTCTCCCCTTTTCAATATCTTACTCAGTATTTTAACGAGAAACAAATAGTTGATTGAAAATGAAGTATTTAAGGTTATTATCTAATCAATTATGTGTTTGCATCATTTTTATCGTATATATAATGAATTATTACCCATAAACTGAAAATTCACAAAAACGTGGAAAACGGCAAAATATTGCCTAATTCGATGATATTTTGTTTAAATCACATACAGGAAAAGGGGATGATAAACGTCAAAATATTGTTAAATTCGATGATTTTTCGTACGAAACAAAATACAAGAAAACTTGCTTAAAATGCAATATTATGCGACATTCTGAGATTTGAAGGCCAAATCAGGTACCGTGATACTACATGAAATAGTATCGAAATATTGGTAAAAATGAATATATTTTCGTAATATCAAACTACATGAATAACGTTAAAAAGTCACTATTTTACCATATTTGAGGATTTTAACTTCAAATCGTAGAACTAGGTTTCGTATTTTTTAGATCCAAGAAAAGACATATGACAATGTTGTTTCCAATACAAATGATAAACCCAATGTGTTTTCATTAGAATTAACTAAAATGTTCATGATTTTCCGTTTATATTACCGATGGAAGATGTACACGTAAAACCGCTCTAATCCGGCTGAAACGTCGATATATGCAATAAAAACAGAACTTCTCCCCTTTTCAATATCTTACTCAGTATTTTAACGAGAAACAAATAGTTGATTGAAAATGAAGTATTTAAGGTTATTATCTAATCAATTATGTGTTTGCATCATTTTTATCGTATATATAATGAATTATTACCCATAAACTGAAAATTCACAAAAACGTGGAAAACGGCAAAATATTGCCTAATTCGATGATATTTTGTTTAAATCACATAGAGGAAAAGGGGATGATAAACGTCAAAATATTGTTAAATTCGATGATTTTTCGTACGAAACAAAATGCAAGAAAACTTGCTTAAAATGCAATATTATGCGACATTCTGAGATTTGAAGGCCAAATCAGGTATCGTGATACTACATGAAATAGTATCGAAATATTGGTAAAAATGAATATATTTTCGTAATATCAAACTACATGAATAACGTTAAAAGTCACTATTTTACCATATTTAAGGATTTTAACTTCAAATCGTAGAACTAGGTTTCGTATTATTTAGATCCAAGAAAAGACATATGACAATGTTGTTTCCAATACAAATGATAAACCCAATGTGTTTTCATTAGAATTAACTAAAATGTTCATGATTTTCCGTTTATATTACCGATGGAAGATGTACACGTAAAACCGCTCTAATCCGGCTGAAACGTCGATATATGCAATAAAAACAGAACTTCTCCCCTTTTCAATATCTTACTCAGTATTTTAACGAGAAACAAATAGTTGATTGAAAATGAAGTATTTAAGGTTATTATCTAATCAATTATGTGTTTGCATCATTTTTATCGTATATATAATGAATTATTACCCATAAACTGAAAATTCACAAAAACGTGGAAAACGGTAAAATATTGCCTAATTCGATGATATTTTGTTTAAATCACATAGAAAAAAAGGGGATGATAAACGTCAAAATATTGTTAAATTCGATGATTTTTCGTACGAAACAAAATGCAAGAAAACTTGCTTAAAATGCAATATTATGCGACATTCTGAGATTTGAAGGCCAAATCAGATATCGTGATACTACATGAAATAGTATCGAAATATTGGTAAAAATGAATATATTTTCTTAATATCAAACTACATGAATAACGTTAAAAAGTCACTATTTTACCATATTTGAGGATTTTAACTTCAAATCATAGAGCGAGGTTTCGTATTATTTAGATCCAAGAAAAGACATATAACAATGTTGTTTCCAATACAAATGATAAAACCAATGTGTTTTCATTAGAATTAACTAAAATGTTCATGATTTTCCGTTTATATTACCGATGGAAAATTTACACGTAAAACCGCTCTAATCCGGCTGAAACGTCGATATATGCAATAAAAACAGAACTTCTCCCCTTTTCAATATCTTACTCAGTATTTAAATGAGAAACAAATAGTTGATTGAAAATGAAGTATTTAAGGTTATTATCTAATCAATTATGTGTTTGCATCATTTTTATCGTATATATAATGAATTATTACCCATAAACTGAAAATTCACATAAACGTGAAAAACGGCAAAATATTGCCTAATTCGATGATATTTTGTTTAAATCACATAGAGGAAAAGGGGATGATAAACGTCAAAATATTGTTAAATTCGATGATTTTTCGTACGAAACAAAATGCAAGAAAACTTGCTTAAAATGCAATATTATGCGACATTCTGAGATTTGAAGGCCAAATCCGATATCGTGATACTACATGAAATAGTATGGAAATATTGGTAAAAATGAATATATTTTCGTATTATCAAACTACATGAATAACGTTAAAAAGTCACTATTTTACCATATTTGAGGATTTTAACTTCAAATCATAGAGCGAGGTTTCGTATTATTTAGATCCAAGAAAAGACATATGACAATGTTGTTTCCAATACAAATGATAAAACCAATGTGTTTTCATTAGAATTAACTAAAATGTTCATGATTTTCCGTTTATATTACCGATGGAAGATGTACACGTAAAACCGCTCTAATCCGGCTGAAACGTCGATATATGCAATAAAAACAGAACTTCTCCCCTTTTCAATATCTTACTCAGTATTTTAACGAGAAACAAATAGCTGATTGAAAATGAAGTATTTAAGGTTATTATCTAATCAATTATGTGTTTGCATCATTTTTATCGTATATATAATGAATTATTACCCATAAACTGAAAATTCACAAAAACGTGGAAAACGGTAAAATATTGCCTAATTCGATGATATTTTGTTTAAATCACATAGAAAAAAAGGGGATGATAAACGTCAAAATATTGTTAAATTCGATGATTTTTCGTACGAAACAAAATGCAAGAAAACTTGCTTAAAATGCAATATTATGCGACATTCTGAGATTTGAAGGCCAAATCAGATATCGTGATACTACATGAAATAGTATCGAAATATTGGTAAAAATGAATATATTTTCTTAATATCAAACTACATGAATAACGTTAAAAAGTCACTATTTTACCATATTTGAGGATTTTAACTTCAAATCATAGAGCGAGGTTTCGTATTATTTAGATCCAAGAAAAGACATATAACAATGTTGTTTCCAATACAAATGATAAAACCAATGTGTTTTCATTAGAATTAACTAAAATGTTCATGATTTTCCGTTTATATTACCGATGGAAAATGTACACGTAAAACCGCTCTAATCCGGCTGAAACGTCGATATATGCAATAAAAACAGAACTTCTCCCCTTTTCAATATCTTACTCAGTATTTTAACGAGAAACAAATAGTTGATTGAAAATGAAGTATTTAAGGTTATTATCTAATCAATTATGTGTTTGTATCATTTTTATCGTATATATAATGAATTATTACCCATAAACTGAAAATTCACAAAAACATGGAAAACGACAAAATATTGCCTAATTCGATGATATTTTGTTTAAATCACATTGAGGAAAAGGGGATGATAAACGTCAAAATATTGTTAAATTCGATGATTTTTCGTACGAAACAAAATGCAAGAAAATTTGCTTAAAATGCAATATTATGCGACATTCTGAGATTTGAAAGGCCAAATCAGATATCGTGATACTACATGAAATAGTATCGAAATATTGGTAAAAATGAACATATTTTCGTAATATCAAACTACATGAATAACGTTAAAAAGTCACTATTTTACCATATTTGAGGATTTTAACTTCAAATCATAGAGCGAGGTTTCGTATTATTTAGATCCAAGAAAAGACATATGACAATGTTGTTTCCAATACAAATGATAAAACCAATGTGTTTTCATTAGAATTAACTAAAATGTTCATGATTTTCCGTTTATATTACCGATGGAAGATGTACACGTAAAACCGCTCTAATCCGGCTGAAACGTCGATATATGCAATAAAAACAGAACTTCTCCCCTTTTCAATATCTTACTCAGTATTTTAACGAGAAACAAATAGTTGATTGAAAATGAAGTATTTAAGGTTATTATCTAATCAATTATGTGTTTGCATCATTTTTATCGTATATATAATGAATTATTACCCATAAACTGAAAATTCACAAAAACGTGGAAAACGGTAAAATATTGCCTAATTCGATGATATTTTGTTTAAATCACATAGAAAAAAAGAGGATGATAAACGTCAAAATATTGTTAAATTCGATGATTTTTCGTACGAAACAAAATGCAAGAAAACTTGCTTAAAATGCAATATTATGCGACATTCTGAGATTTGAAAGGCCAAATCCGATATCGTGATACTACATGAAATAGTATCGAAATATTGGTAAAAATGAATATATTTTCGTAATATCAAACTACATGAATAACGTTAAAAAGTCACTATTTTACCATATTTGAGGATTTTAACTTCAAATCATAGAGCGAGGTTTCGTATTATTTAGATCCAAGAAAAGACATATGACAATGTTGTTTCCAATACAAATGATAAAACCAATGTGTTTTCATTAGAATTAACTAAAATGTTCATGATTTTCCGTTTATATTACCGATGGAAGATGTACACGTAAAACCGCTCTAATCCGGCTGAAACGTCGATATATGCAATAAAAACAGAACTTCTCCCCTTTTCAATATCTTACTCAGTATTTTAACGAGAAACAAATAGTTGATTGAAAATGAAGTATTTAAGGTTATTATCTAATCAATTATGTGTTTGCATCATTTTTATCGTATATATAATGAATTATTACCCATAAACTGAAAATTCACAAAAACGTGGAAAACGGTAAAATATTGCCTAATTCGATGATATTTTGTTTAAATCACATAGAAAAAAAGAGGATGATAAACGTCAAAATATTGTTAAATTCGATGATTTTTCGTACGAAACAAAATGCAAGAAAACTTGCTTAAAATGCAATATTATGCGACATTCTGAGATTTGAAGGCCAAATCAGATATCGTGATACTACATGAAATAGTATCGAAATATTGGTAAAAACGAATATATTTTCTTAATATCAAACTACATGAATAACGTTAAAAAGTCACTATTTTACCATATTTGAGGATTTTAACTTCAAATCATAGAGCGAGGTTTCGTATTATTTAGATCCAAGAAAAGACATATAACAATGTTGTTTCCAATACAAATGATAAAACCAATGTGTTTTCATTAGAATTAACTAAAATGTTCATGATTTTCCGTTTATATTACCGATGGAAAATGTACACGTAAAACCGCTCTAATCCGGCTGAAACGTCGATATATGCAATAAAAACAGAACTTCTCCCCTTTTCAATATCTTACTCAGTATTGAAATGAGAAACAAATAGTTGATTGAAAATGAAGTATTTAAGGTTATTATCTAATCAATTATGTGTTTGCATCATTTTTATCGTATATATAATGAATTACTACCCATAAACTGAAAATTCACAAAAACGTGAAAAACGGCAAAATATTGCTTAATTCGATGATATTTTGTTTAAATCACATAGAAAAAAAGGGGATGATAAACGTCAAAATATTGTTAAATTCGATGATTTTTCGTACGAAACAAAATGCAAGAAAACTTGCTTAAAATGCAATATTATGCGACATTCTGAGATTTGAAGGCCAAATCAGATATCGTGATACTACATGAAATAGTATCGAAATATTGGTAAAAATGAATATATTTTCTTAATATCAAACTACATGAATAACGTTAAAAAGTCACTATTTTACCATATTTGAGGATTTTAACTTCAAATCATAGAGCGAGGTTTCGTATTATTTAGATCCAAGAAAAGACATATAACAATGTTGTTTCCAATACAAATGATAAAACCAATGTGTTTTCATTAGAATTAACTAAAATGTTCATGATTTTCCGTTTATATTACCGATGGAAAATGTACACGTAAAACCGCTCTAATCCGGCTGAAACGTCGATATATGCAATAAAAACAGAACTTCTCCCCTTTTCAATATCTTACTCAGTATTTAAATGAGAAACAAATAGTTGATTGAAAATGAAGTATTTAAGGTTATTATCTAATCAATTATGTGTTTACATCATTTTTATCGTATATATAATGAATTATTACCCATAAACTGAAAATTCACAAAAACGTGAAAAACGGCAAAATATTGCCTAATTCGATGATATTTTGTTTAAATCACATACAGGAAAAGGGGATGATAAACGTCAAAATATTGTTAAATTCGATGATTTTTCGTACGAAACAAAATGCAAGAAAACTTGCTTAAAATGCAATATTATGCGACATTCTGAGATTTGAAGGCCAAATCAGATATCGTGATACTACATGAAATAGTATCGAAATATTGGTAAAAATGAATATATTTTCGTATTATCAAACTACATGAATAACGTTAAAAAGTCACTATTTTACCATATTTGAGGATTTTAACTTCAAATCATAGAGCGAGGTTTCGTATTATTTAGATCCAAGAAAAGACATATGACAATGTTGTTTCCAATACAAATGATAAAACCAATGTGTTTTCATTAGAATTAACTAAAATCTTCATGATTTTCCGTTTATATTACCGATGGAAGATGTAAACGTAAAACCGCTCTAATCCGGATGAAACGTCGATATATGCAATAAAAACAGAACTTCTCCCCTTTTCAATATCTTACTCAGTATTTTAACGAGAAACAAATAGTTGATTGAAAATGAAGAATTTAAGGTTATTATCTAATCAATTATGTGTTTGCATCATTTTTATCGTATATATAATGAATTATTACCCATAAACTGAAAATTCACAAAAACGTGGAAAACGGCAAAATATTGCCTAATTCGATGATATTTTGTTTAAATCACATAGAGGAAAAGGGGATGATAAACGTCAAAATATTGTTAAATTCGATGATTTTTCGTACGAAACAAAATGCAAGAAAACTTGCTTAAAATGCAATATTATGCGACATTCTGAGATTTTGAAGGCCAAATCAGATATCGTGATACCACATGAAATAGTATCGAAGTATTGGTACAAATGAATATATTTTCGTAATATCAAACTACATGAATAACGTTAAAAAGTCACTATTTTACCATATTTGAGGATTTTAACTTCAAATCATTGAGCGAGGTTTCGTATTATTTAGATCCAAGAAAAGACATATGACAATGTTGTTTCCAATACAAATGATAAAACCAATGTGTTTTCATTAGAATTAACTAAAATGTTCATTATTTTCCGTTTATATTACCGATGGAAGATGTACACGTAAAACCGCTCTAATCCGGCTGAAACGTCGATATATGCAATAAAAACAGAACTTCTCCCCTTTTCAATATCTTACTCAGTATTTTAACGAGAAACAAATAGTTGATTGAAAATGAAGTATTTAAGGTTATTATCTAATCAATTATGTGTTTGCATCATTTTTATCGTATATATAATGAATTATTACCCATAAATTGAAAATTCACAAAAACGTGGAAAATGGTAAAATATTGCCTAATAAGATGATATTTTGTTTAAATCACATAGAGGAAAAGGGGATGATAAACGTCAAAATATTGCTAAATTCGACGATTTTTCGTACGAAACAAAATGCAAGAAAACTTGCTTAAAATGCAATATTATGCGACATTCTGAGATTTGAAGGCCAAATCCGATATCGTGATACTACATGAAATAGTATGGAAATATTGGTATAAATGAATATATTTTCGTATTATCAAACTACATGAATAACGTTAAAAAGTCACTATTTTACCATATTTGAGGATTTTAACTTCAAATCATAGAGCGAGGTTTCGTATTATTTAGATCCAAGAAAAGACATATGACAATGTTGTTTCCAATACAAATGATAAAACCAATGTGTTTTCATTAGAATTAACTAAAATGTTCATGATTTTCCGTTTATATTACCGATGGAAGATGTAAACGTAAAACCGCTCTAATCCGGCTGAAACGTCGATATATGCAATAAAAACAGAACTTCTCCCCTTTTCAATATCTTACTCAGTATTTTAACGAGAAACAAATAGTTGATTGAAAATGAAGAATTTAAGGTTATTATCTAATCAATTATGTGTTTGCATCATTTTTATCGTATATATAATGAATTATTACCCATAAACTGAAAATTCACAAAAACGTAGAAAACGGCAAAATATTGCCTAATTCGATGATATTTTGTTTAAATCACATAGAGGAAAAGGGGACGATAAACGTCAAAATATTGTTAAATTCCATGATTTTTCGTACGAAACAAAATGCAAGAAAACTTGCTTAAAATGCAATATTATGCGACATTCTGAGATTTTGACGGCCAAATCAGATATCGTGATACCACATGAAATAGTATCGAAGTATTGGTACAAATGAATATATTTTCGTAATATCAAACTACATGAATAACGTTAAAAAGTCACTATTTTACCATATTTGAGGATTTTAACTTCAAATCATTGAGCGAGGTTTCGTATTATTTAGATCCAAGAAAAGACATATGACAATGTTGTTTCCAATACAAATGATAAAACCAATGTGTTTTCATTAGAATTAACTAAAATGTTCATTATTTTCCGTTTATATTACCGATGGAAGATGTACACGTAAAACCGCTCTAATCCGGCTGAAACGTCGATATATGCAATAAAAACAGAACTTCTCCCCTTTTCAATATCTTACTCAGTATTTTAACGAGAAACAAATAGTTGATTGAAAATGAAGTATTTGAGGTTATTAACTAATCAATTATGTGTTTGCATCATTTTTATCGTATATATAATGAATTATTACCCATAAACTGAAAATTCACAAAAACGTGCAAAACGGCAAAATATTGCCTAATTCGATGATATTTTGTTTAAATCACATAGAGGAAAAGGGGATGATAAACGTCAAAATATTGTTAAATTCGATGATTTTTCGTACGAAACAAAATGCAAGAAAACTTGCTTAAAATGCAATATTATGCGACATTCTGAGATTTGAAGGCCAAATCAGATATCGTGATACTACATGAAATAGTATGGAAATATTGGTAAAAATGAATATATTTTCGTAATATCAAACTACATGAATAACGTTAAAAAGTCACTATTTTACCATATTTGAAGATTTTAACTTCAAATCATAGAGCGAGGTTTCGTATTATTTAGATCCAAGAAAAGACATGACAATGTTGTTTCCAATACAAATGATAAAACCAATGTGTTTTCATTAGAATTAACTAAAATGTTCATGATTTTCCGTTTATATTACCAATGGAAGATGTACACGTAAAACCGCTCTAATCCGGCTGAAACGTCGATATATGCAATAAAAACAGAACTTCTCCCCTTTTCAATATCTTACTCAGTATTTTAACGAGAAACAAATAGTTGATTGAAAATGAAGTATTTGAGGTTATTAACTAATCAATTATGTGTTTGCATCATTTTTAACGTATATATAATGAATTATTACCCATAAACTGAAAATTCACAAAAACGTGGAAAACGGCAAAATATTGCCTAATTCGATGATATTTTGTTTAAATCACATAGAAAAAAAGGGGATGATAAACGTCAAAATATTGCTAAATTCGATGATTTTTCGTACGAAACAAAATGCAAGAAACTTGCTTAAAATGCAATATTATGCGACATTCTAAGATTTGAAGGCCAAATCAGATATCGTGATCCCTACATGAAATAGTATCGAAATATTGGTAAAAATGAATATATTTTCGTAATATCAAACTACATGAATAACGTTAAAAAGTCACTATTTTACCATATTTGAAGATTTTAACTTCAAATCATAGAGCGAGGTTTCGTATTATTTAGATCCAAGAAAAGACATGACAATGTTATTTCCAATACAAATGATAAAACCAATGTGTTTTCATTAGAATTAACTAAAATGTTCATGATTTTCCGTTTATATTACCAATGGAAGATGTACACGTAAAACCGCTCTAATCCGGCTGAAACGTCGATATATGCAATAAAAACAGAACTTCTCCCCTTTTCAATATCTTACTCAGTATTTTAACGAGAAACAAATAGTTGATTGAAAATGAAGTATTTAAGGTTATTATCTAATCAATTATGTGTTTGCATCATTTTTATCGTATATATAATGAATTATTACCCATAAACTGAAAATTCACAAAAACGTGGAAAACGGTAAAATATTGCCTAATTCGATGATATTTTGTTTAAATCACATAGAAAAAAAGGGGATGATAAACGTCAAAATATTGCTAAATTCGATGATTTTTCGTACGAAACAAAATGCAAGAAATTTGCTTAAAATGCAATATTATGCGACATTCTAAGATTTGAAGGCCAAATCAGATATCGTGATCCCTACATGAAATAGTATCGAAATATTGGTAAAAATGAATATATTTTCGTAATATCAAACTACATGAATAACGTTAAAAAGTCACTATTTTACCATATTTGAGGATTTTAACTTCAAACCATAGAGCAAGGTTTCGTATTATTTAGATCCAAGAAAAGACATATGACAATGTTGTTTCCAATACAAATGATAAAACCAATGTGTTTTCATTAGAATTAACTAAAATGTTCATGATTTTCCGTTTATATTACCGATGGAAGATGTACACGTAAAACCGCTCTAATCCGGCTGAAACGTCGATATATGCAATAAAAACAGAACTTCTCCCCTTTTCAATATCTTACTCAGTATTTTAACGAGAAACAAATAGTTGATTGAAAATGAAGTATTTAAGGTTATTATCTAATCAATTATGTGTTTGCATCATTTTTATCGTATATATAATGAATTATTACCCATAAACTGAAAATTCACAAAAACGTGGAAAACGGTAAAATATTGCCTAATTCGATGATATTTTGTTTAAATCACATAGAAAAAAAGAGGATGATAAACGTCAAAATATTGTTAAATTCGATGATTTTTCGTACGAAACAAAATGCAAGAAAACTTGCTTAAAATGCAATATTATGCGACATTCTGAGATTTGAAAGGCCAAATCCGATATCGTGATACTACATGAAATAGTATCGAAATATTGGTAAAAATGAATATATTTTCGTAATATCAAACTACATGAATAACGTTAAAAAGTCACTATTTTACCATATTTGAGGATTTTAACTTCAAATCATAGAGCGAGGTTTCGTATTATTTAGATCCAAGAAAAGACATGACAATGTTGTTTCCAATACAAATGATAAAACCAATGTGTTTTCATTAGAATTAACTAAAATGTTCATGATTTTCCGTTTATATTACCGATGGAAGATGTACACGTAAAACCGCTCTAATCCGGCTGAAACGTCGATATATGCAATAAAAACAGAACTTCTCCCCTTTTCAATATCTTACTCAGTATTTTAACGAGAAACAAATAGTTGATTGAAAATGAAGTATTTAAGGTTATTATCTAATCAATTATGTGTTTGCATCATTTTTATCGTATATATAATGAATTATTACCCATAAACTGAAAATTCACAAAAACGTGGAAAACGGTAAAATATTGCCTAATTCGATGATATTTTGTTTAAATCACATAGAAAAAAAGAGGATGATAAACGTCAAAATATTGTTAAATTCGATGATTTTTCGTACGAAACAAAATGCAAGAAAACTTGCTTAAAATGCAATATTATGCGACATTCTGAGATTTGAAGGCCAAATCAGATATCGTGATACTACATGAAATAGTATCGAAATATTGGTAAAAACGAATATATTTTCTTAATATCAAACTACATGAATAACGTTAAAAAGTCACTATTTTACCATATTTGAGGATTTTAACTTCAAATCATAGAGCGAGGTTTCGTATTATTTAGATCCAAGAAAAGACATATAACAATGTTGTTTCCAATACAATTGATAAAACCAATGTGTTTTCGTTAGAATTAACTAAAATGTTCATGATTTTCCGTTTATATTACCGATGGAAAATGTACACGTAAAACCGCTCTAATCCGGCTGAAACGTCGATATATGCAATAAAAACAGAACTTCTCCCCTTTTCAATATCTTACTCAGTATTTAAATGAGAAACAAATAGTTGATTGAAAATGAAGTATTTAAGGTTATTATCTAATCAATTATGTGTTTACATCATTTTTATCGTATATATAATGAATTATTACCCATAAACTGAAAATTCACAAAAACGTGAAAAACGGCAAAATATTGCCTAATTCGATGATATTTTGTTTAAATCACATACAGGAAAAGGGGATGATAAACGTCAAAATATTGTTAAATTCGATGATTTTTCGTACGAAACAAAATGCAAGAAAACTTGCTTAAAATGCAATATTATGCGACATTCTGAGATTTGAAGGCCAAATCAGATATCGTGATACTACATGAAATAGTATCGAAATATTGGTAAAAATGAATATATTTTCGTATTATCAAACTACATGAATAACGTTAAAAAGTCACTATTTTACCATATTTGAGGATTTTAACTTCAAATCATAGAGCGAGGTTTCGTATTATTTAGATCCAAGAAAAGACATATGACAATGTTGTTTCCAATACAAATGATAAAACCAATGTGTTTTCATTAGAATTAACTAAAATCTTCATGATTTTCCGTTTATATTACCGATGGAAGATGTAAACGTAAAACCGCTCTAATCCGGATGAAACGTCGATATATGCAATAAAAACAGAACTTCTCCCCTTTTCAATATCTTACTCAGTATTTTAACGAGAAACAAATAGTTGATTGAAAATGAAGAATTTAAGGTTATTATCTAATCAATTATGTGTTTGCATCATTTTTATCGTATATATAATGAATTATTACCCATAAACTGAAAATTCACAAAAACGTGGAAAACGGCAAAATATTGCCTAATTCGATGATATTTTGTTTAAATCACATAGAGGAAAAGGGGATGATAAACGTCAAAATATTGTTAAATTCGATGATTTTTCGTACGAAACAAAATGCAAGAAAACTTGCTTAAAATGCAATATTATGCGACATTCTGAGATTTTGAAGGCCAAATCAGATATCGTGATACCACATGAAATAGTATCGAAGTATTGGTACAAATGAATATATTTTCGTAATATCAAACTACATGAATAACGTTAAAAAGTCACTATTTTACCATATTTGAGGATTTTAACTTCAAATCATTGAGCGAGGTTTCGTATTATTTAGATCCAAGAAAAGACATATGACAATGTTGTTTCCAATACAAATGATAAAACCAATGTGTTTTCATTAGAATTAACTAAAATGTTCATTATTTTCCGTTTATATTACCGATGGAAGATGTACACGTAAAACCGCTCTAATCCGGCTGAAACGTCGATATATGCAATAAAAACAGAACTTCTCCCCTTTTTAATATCTTACTCAGTATTTTAACGAGGAACAAATAGTTGATTGAAAATGAAGTATTTGAGGTTATTAACTAATCAATTATGTGTTTGCATCATTTTTAACGTATATATAATGAATTATTACCCATAAACTGAAAATTCACAAAAACGTGGAAAACGGCAAAATATTGCCTAATTCGATGATATTTTGTTTAAATCACATAGAAAAAAAGGGGATGATAAACGTCAAAATATTGCTAAATTCGATGATTTTTCGTACGAAACAAAATGCAAGAAACTTGCTTAAAATGCAATATTATGCGACATTCTAAGATTTGAAGGCCAAATCAGATATCGTGATCCCTACATGAAATAGTATCGAAATATTGGTAAAAATGAATATATTTTCGTAATATCAAACTACATGAATAACGTTAAAAAGTCACTATTTTACCATATTTGAGGATTTTAACTTCAAATCATAGAGCAAGGTTTCGTATTATTTAGATCCAAGAAAAGACATATGACAATGTTGTTTCCAATACAAATGATAAAACCAATGTGTTTTCATTAGAATTAACTAAAATGTTCATGATTTTCCGTTTATATTACCGATGGAAGATGTACACGTAAAACCGCTCTAATCCGGCTGAAACGTCGATATATGCAATAAAAACAGAACTTCTCCCCTTTTCAATATCTTACTCAGTATTTTAACGAGAAACAAATAGTTGATTGAAAATGAAGTATTTAAGGTTATTATCTAATCAATTATGTGTTTGCATCATTTTTATCGTATATATAATGAATTATTACCCATAAATTGAAAATTCACAAAAACGTGGAAAATGGTAAAATATTGCCTAATAAGATGATATTTTGTTTAAATCACATAGAGGAAAAGGGGATGATAAACGTCAAAATATTGCTAAATTCGACGATTTTTCGTACGAAACAAAATGCAAGAAAACTTGCTTAAAATGCAATATTATGCGACATTCTGAGATTTGAAGGCCAAATCCGATATCGATATACTACATGAAATAGTATCGAAATATTGGTAAAAATGAATATATTTTCGTAATATCAAACTACGTGAATAACGTTAAAAAGTCACTATTTTACCATATTTGAGGATTTTTACTTCAAATCATAGAGCGAGGTTTCGTATTATTTAGATCCAAGAAAAGACATATGACAATGTTGTTTCCAATACAAATGAATAAAACCAATGTGTTTTCATTAGAATTAACTAAAATGTTCATGATTTTCCGTTTATATTACCGATGGAAGATGTACACGTAAAACCGCTCTAATCCGGCTGAAACGTCTATATATGCAATAAAAACAGAACTTCTCCCCTTTTCAATATCTTACTCAGTATTTTAACGAGAAACAAATAGTTGATTGAAAATTAAGTATTTAAGGTTATTATCTAATCAATTATGTGTTTGCATCAATTTTATCGTATATATAATGAATTATTACCCATAAACTGAAAATTCACAAAAACGTGGAAAACGGCAAAATATTGCCTAATTCGATAATATTTTGTTTAAATCACATAGAGGAAAAGGGGATGATAAACGTCAAAATATTGTTAAATTCGATGATTTTTCGTACGAAACAAAATGCAAGAAAACTTGCTTAAAATACAATATTATGCGACATTCTGAGATTTGAAGGCCAAATCCGATATCGTGATACTACATGAAATAGTATGGAAATATTGGTATAAATGAATATATTTTCGTATTATCAAACTACATGAATAACGTTAAAAAGTCACTATTTTACCATATTTGAGGATTTTAACTTCAAATCATAGAGCGAGGTTTCGTATTATTTAGATCCAAGAAAAGACATATGACAATGTTGTTTCCAATACAAATGATAAAACCAATGTGTTTTCATTAGAATTAACTAAAATGTTCATGATTTTCCGTTTATATTACCGATGGAAGATGTAAACGTAAAACCGCTCTAATCCGGCTGAAACGTCGATATATGCAATAAAAACAGAACTTCTCCCCTTTTCAATATCTTACTCAGTATTTTAACGAGAAACAAATAGTTGATTGAAAATGAAGAATTTAAGGTTATTATCTAATCAATTATGTGTTTGCATCATTTTTATCGTATATATAATGAATTATTACCCATAAACTGAAAATTCACAAAAACGTAGAAAACGGCAAAATATTGCCTAATTCGATGATATTTTGTTTAAATCACATAGAGGAAAAGGGGACGATAAACGTCAAAATATTGTTAAATTCGATGATTTTTCGTACGAAACAAAATGCAAGAAAACTTGCTTAAAATGCAATATTATGCGACATTCTGAGATTTTGACGGCCAAATCAGATATCGTGATACCACATGAAATAGTATCGAAGTATTGGTACAAATGAATATATTTTCGTAATATCAAACTACATGAATAACGTTAAAAAGTCACTATTTTACCATATTTGAGGATTTTAACTTCAAATCATTGAGCGAGGTTTCGTATTATTTAGATCCAAGAAAAGACATATGACAATGTTGTTTCCAATACAAATGATAAAACCAATGTGTTTTCATTAGAATTAACTAAAATGTTCATTATTTTCCGTTTATATTACCGATGGAAGATGTACACGTAAAACCGCTCTAATCCGGCTGAAACGTCGATATATGCAATAAAAACAGAACTTCTCCCCTTTTCAATATCTTACTCAGTATTTTAACGAGAAACAAATAGTTGATTGAAAATGAAGTATTTGAGGTTATTAACTAATCAATTATGTGTTTGCATCATTTTTATCGTATATATAATGAATTATTACCCATAAACTGAAAATTCACAAAAACGTGCAAAACGGCAAAATATTGCCTAATTCGATGATATTTTGTTTAAATCACATAGAGGAAAAGGGGATGATAAACGTCAAAATATTGTTAAATTCGATGATTTTTCGTACGAAACAAAATGCAAGAAAACTTGCTTAAAATGCAATATTATGCGACATTCTGAGATTTGAAGGCCAAATCAGATATCGTGATACTACATGAAATAGTATGGAAATATTGGTAAAAATGAATATATTTTCGTAATATCAAACTACATGAATAACGTTAAAAAGTCACTATTTTACCATATTTGAAGATTTTAACTTCAAATCATAGAGCGAGGTTTCGTATTATTTAGATCCAAGAAAAGACATGACAATGTTGTTTCCAATACAAATGATAAAACCAATGTGTTTTCATTAGAATTAACTAAAATGTTCATGATTTTCCGTTTATATTACCAATGGAAGATGTACACGTAAAACCGCTCTAATCCGGCTGAAACGTCGATATATGCAATAAAAACAGAACTTCTCCCCTTTTCAATATCTTACTCAGTATTTTAACGAGAAACAAATAGTTGATTGAAAATGAAGTATTTAAGGTTATTATCTAATCAATTATGTGTTTGCATCATTTTTATCGTATATATAATGAATTATTACCCATAAACTGAAAATTCACAAAAACGTGGAAAACGGTAAAATATTGCCTAATTCGATGATATTTTGTTTAAATCACATAGAAAAAAAGGGGATGATAAACGTCAAAATTTTGCTAAATTCGATGATTTTTCGTACGAAACAAAATGCAAGAAATTTGCTTAAAATGCAATATTATGCGACATTCTAAGATTTGAAGGCCAAATCAGATATCGTGATCCCTACATGAAATAGTATCGAAATATTGGTAAAAATGAATATATTTTCGTAATATCAAACTACATGAATAACGTTAAAAAGTCACTATTTTACCATATTTGAGGATTTTAACTTCAAACCATAGAGCAAGGTTTCGTATTATTTAGATCCAAGAAAAGACATATGACAATGTTGTTTCCAATACAAATGATAAAACCAATGTGTTTTCATTAGAATTAACTAAAATGTTCATGATTTTCCGTTTATATTACCGATGGAAGATGTACACGTAAAACCGCTCTAATCCGGCTGAAACGTCGATATATGCAATAAAAACAGAACTTCTCCCCTTTTCAATATCTTACTCAGTATTTTAACGAGAAACAAATAGTTGATTGAAAATGAAGTATTTAAGGTTATTATCTAATCAATTATGTGTTTGCATCATTTTTATCGTATATATAATGAATTATTACCCATAAATTGAAAATTCACAAAAACGTGGAAAATGGTAAAATATTGCCTAATAAGATGACATTTTGTTTAAATCACATAGAGGAAAAGGGGATGATAACCGTCAAAATATTGCTAAATTCGATGATTTTTCGTACGAAACAAAATGCAAGAAAACTTGCTTAAAATGCAATATTATGCGACATTCTGAGATTTGAAGGCCAAATCCGATATCGTGATACTACATGAAATAGTATCGAAATATTGGTAAAAATGAATATATTTTCGTAATATCAAACTACATGAATAACGTTAAAAAGTCACTATTTTACCATATTTGAGGATTTTAACTTCAAATCATTGAGCGAGGTTTCGTATTATTTAGATCCAAGAAAAGACATATGACAATGTTGTTTCCAATACAAATGATAAAACCAATGTGTTTTCATTAGAATTAACTAAAATGTTCATTATTTTCCGTTTATATTACCAATGGAAGATGTACACGTAAAACCGCTCTAATCCGGCTGAAACGTCGATATATGCAATAAAAACAGAACTTCTCCCCTTTTCAATATCTTACTCAGTATTTTAACGAGAAACAAATAGTTGATTGAAAATGAAGTATTTGAGGTTATTAACTAATCAATTATGTGTTTGCATCATTTTTAACGTATATATAATGAATTATTACCCATAAACTGAAAATTCACAAAAACGTGGAAAACGGCAAAATATTGCCTAATTCGATGATATTTTGTTTAAATCACATAGAAAAAAAGGGGATGATAAACGTCAAAATATTGCTAAATTCGATGATTTTTCGTACGAAACAAAATGCAAGAAACTTGCTTAAAATGCAATATTATGCGACATTCTAAGATTTGAAGGCCAAATCAGATATCGTGATCCCTACATGAAATAGTATCGAAATATTGGTAAAAATGAATATATTTTCGTAATATCAAACTACATGAATAACGTTAAAAAGTCACTATTTTACCATATTTGAAGATTTTAACTTCAAATCATAGAGCGAGGTTTCGTATTATTTAGATCCAAGAAAAGACATGACAATGTTGTTTCCAATACAAATGATAAAACCAATGTGTTTTCATTAGAATTAACTAAAATGTTCATGATTTTCCGTTTATATTACCAATGGAAGATGTACACGTAAAACCGCTCTAATCCGGCTGAAACGTCGATATATGCAATAAAAACAGAACTTCTCCCCTTTTCAATATCTTACTCAGTATTTTAACGAGAAACAAATAGTTGATTGAAAATGAAGTATTTAAGGTTATTATCTAATCAATTATGTGTTTGCATCATTTTTATCGTATATATAATGAATTATTACCCATAAACTGAAAATTCACAAAAACGTGGAAAACGGTAAAATATTGCCTAATTCGATGATATTTTGTTTAAATCACATAGAAAAAAAGGGGATGATAAACGTCAAAATATTGCTAAATTCGATGATTTTTCGTACGAAACAAAATGCAAGAAATTTGCTTAAAATGCAATATTATGCGACATTCTAAGATTTGAAGGCCAAATCAGATATCGTGATCCCTACATGAAATAGTATCGAAATATTGGTAAAAATGAATATATTTTCGTAATATCAAACTACATGAATAACGTTAAAAAGTCACTATTTTACCATATTTGAGGATTTTAACTTCAAACCATAGAGCAAGGTTTCGTATTATTTAGATCCAAGAAAAGACATATGACAATGTTGTTTCCAATACAAATGATAAAACCAATGTGTTTTCATTAGAATTAACTAAAATGTTCATGATTTTCCGTTTATATTACCGATGGAAGATGTACACGTAAAACCGCTCTAATCCGGCTGAAACGTCGATATATGCAATAAAAACAGAACTTCTCCCCTTTTCAATATCTTACTCAGTATTTTAACGAGAAACAAATAGTTGATTGAAAATGAAGTATTTAAGGTTATTATCTAATCAATTATGTGTTTGCATCATTTTTATCGTATATATAATGAATTATTACCCATAAATTGAAAATTCACAAAAACGTGGAAAATGGTAAAATATTGCCTAATAAGATGACATTTTGTTTAAATCACATAGAGGAAAAGGGGATGATAACCGTCAAAATATTGCTAAATTCGATGATTTTTCGTACGAAACAAAATGCAAGAAAACTTGCTTAAAATGCAATATTATGCGACATTCTGAGATTTGAAGGCCAAATCCGATATCGTGATACTACATGAAATAGTATCGAAATATTGGTAAAAATGAATATATTTTCGTAATATCAAACTACATAAATAACGTTAAAAAGTCACTATTTTACCATATTTGAGGATTTTAACTTCAAATCATTGAGCGAGGTTTCGTATTATTTAGATCCAAGAAAAGACATATGACAATGTTGTTTCCAATACAAATGATAAACCAATGTGTTTTCATTAGAATTAACTAAAATGTTCATTATTTTCCGTTTATATTACCAATGGAAGATGTACACGTAAAACCGCTCTAATCCGGCTGAAACGTCGATATATGCAATAAAAACAGAACTTCTCCCCTTTTCAATATCTTACTCAGTATTTTAACGAGAAACAAATAGTTGATTGAAAATGAAGTATTTGAGGTTATTAACTAATCAATTATGTGTTTGCATCATTTTTAACGTATATATAATGAATTATTACCCATAAACTGAAAATTCACAAAAACGTGGAAAACGGCAAAATATTGCCTAATTCGATGATATTTTGTTTAAATCACATAGAAAAAAAGGGGATGATAAACGTCAAAATATTGCTAAATTCGATGATTTTTCGTACGAAACAAAATGCAAGAAACTTGCTTAAAATGCAATATTATGCGACATTCTAAGATTTGAAGGCCAAATCAGATATCGTGATCCCTACATGAAATAGTATCGAAATATTGGTAAAAATGAATATATTTTCGTAATATCAAACTACATGAATAACGTTAAAAAGTCACTATTTTACCATATTTGAAGATTTTAACTTCAAATCATAGAGCGAGGTTTCGTATTATTTAGATCCAAGAAAAGACATGACAATGTTGTTTCCAATACAAATGATAAAACCAATGTGTTTTCATTAGAATTAACTAAAATGTTCATGATTTTCCGTTTATATTACCAATGGAAGATGTACACGTAAAACCGCTCTAATCCGGCTGAAACGTCGATATATGCAATAAAAACAGAACTTCTCCCCTTTTCAATATCTTACTCAGTATTTTAACGAGAAACAAATAGTTGATTGAAAATGAAGTATTTAAGGTTATTATCTAATCAATTATGTGTTTGCATCATTTTTATCGTATATATAATGAATTATTACCCATAAACTGAAAATTCACAAAAACGTGGAAAACGGTAAAATATTGCCTAATTCGATGATATTTTGTTTAAATCACATAGAAAAAAAGGGGATGATAAACGTCAAAATATTGCTAAATTCGATGATTTTTCGTACGAAACAAAATGCAAGAAATTTGCTTAAAATGCAATATTATGCGACATTCTAAGATTTGAAGGCCAAATCAGATATCGTGATCCCTACATGAAATAGTATCGAAATATTGGTAAAAATGAATATATTTTCGTAATATCAAACTACATGAATAACGTTAAAAAGTCACTATTTTACCATATTTGAGGATTTTAACTTCAAACCATAGAGCAAGGTTTCGTATTATTTAGATCCAAGAAAAGACATATGACAATGTTGTTTCCAATACAAATGATAAAACCAATGTGTTTTCATTAGAATTAACTAAAATGTTCATGATTTTCCGTTTATATTACCGATGGAAGATGTACACGTAAAACCGCTCTAATCCGGCTGAAACGTCGATATATGCAATAAAAACAGAACTTCTCCCCTTTTCAATATCTTACTCAGTATTTTAACGAGAAACAAATAGTTGATTGAAAATGAAGTATTTAAGGTTATTATCTAATCAATTATGTGTTTGCATCATTTTTATCGTATATATAATGAATTATTACCCATAAATTGAAAATTCACAAAAACGTGGAAAATGGTAAAATATTGCCTAATAAGATGACATTTTGTTTAAATCACATAGAGGAAAAGGGGATGATAAACGTCAAAATATTGCTAAATTCGATGATTTTTCGTACGAAACAAAATGCAAGAAAACTTGCTTAAAATGCAATATTATGCGACATTCTGAGATTTGAAGGCCAAATCCGATATCGTGATACTACATGAAATAGTATCGAAATATTGGTAAAAATGAATATATTTTCGTAATATCAAACTACATGAATAACGTTAAAAAGTCACTATTTTACCATATTTGAGGATTTTAACTTCAAATCATTGAGCGAGGTTTCGTATTATTTAGATCCAAGAAAAGACATATGACAATGTTGTTTCCAATACAAATGATAAAACCAATGTGTTTTCATTAGAATTAACTAAAATGTTCATTATTTTCCGTTTATATTACCGATGGAAGATGTACACGTAAAACCGCTCTAATCCGGCTGAAACGTCGATATATGCAATAAAAACAGAACTTCTCCCCTTTTCAATATCTTACTCAGTATTTTAACGAGAAACAAATAGTTGATTGAAAATGAAGTATTTGAGGTTATTAACTAATCAATTATGTGTTTGCATCATTTTTAACGTATATATAATGAATTATTACCCATAAACTGAAAATTCACAAAAACGTGGAAAACGGCAAAATATTGCCTAATTCGATGATATTTTGTTTAAATCACATAGAAAAAAAGGGGATGATAAACGTCAAAATATTGCTAAATTCGATGATTTTTCGTACGAAACAAAATGCAAGAAGCTTGCTTAAAATGCAATATTATGCGACATTCTAAGATTTGAAGGCCAAATCAGATATCGTGATCCCTACATGAAATAGTATCGAAATATTGGTAAAAATGAATATATTTTCGTAATATCAAACTACATGAATAACGTTAAAAAGTCACTATTTTACCATATTTGAGAATTTTAACTTCAAATCATAGAGCAAGGTTTCGTATTATTTAGATCCAAGAAAAGACATATGACAATGTTGTTTCCAATACAAATGATAAAACCAATGTGTTTTCATTAGAATTAACTAAAATGTTCATGATTTTCCGTTTATATTACCGATGGAAGATGTACACGTAAAACCGCTCTAATCCGGCTGAAACGTCGATATATGCAATAAAAACAGAACTTCTCCCCTTTTCAATATCTTACTCAGTATTTTAACGAGAAACAAATAGTTGATTGAAAATGAAGTATTTAAGGTTATTATCTAATCAATTATGTGTTTGCATCATTTTTATCGTATATATAATGAATTATTACCCATAAATTGAAAATTCACAAAAACGTGGAAAATAGTAAAATATTGCCTAATAAGATGATATTTTGTTTAAATCACATAGAGGAAAAGGGGATGATAAACGTCAAAATATTGCTAAATTCGACGATTTTTCGTACGAAACAGAATGCAAGAAAACTTGCTTAAAATGCAATATTATGCGACATTCTGAGATTTGAAGGCCAAATCCGATATCGTGATACTACATGAAATAGTATCGAAATATTGGTAAAAATGAATATATTTTCGTAATATCAAACTACGTGAATAACGTTAAAAAGTCACTATTTTACCATATTTGAGGATTTTTACTTCAAATCATAGAGCGAGGTTTCGTATTATTTAGATCCAAGAAAAGACATATGACAATGTTGTTTCCAATACAAATGAATAAAACCAATGTGTTTTCATTAGAATTAACTAAAATGTTCATGATTTTCCGTTTATATTACCGATGGAAGATGTACACGTAAAACCGCTCTAATCCGGCTGAAACGTCTATATATGCAATAAAAACAGAACTTCTCCCCTTTTCAATATCTTACTCAGTATTTTAACGAGAAACAAATAGTTGATTGAAAATTAAGTATTTAAGGTTATTATCTAATCAATTATGTGTTTGCATCATTTTTATCGTATATATAATGAATTATTACCCATAAACTGAAAATTCACAAAAACGTGGAAAACGGCAAAATATTGCCTAATTCGATAATATTTTGTTTAAATCACATAGAGGAAAAGGGGATGATAAACGTCAAAATATTGTTAAATTCGATGATTTTTCGTACGAAACAAAATGCAAGAAAACTTGCTTAAAATGCAATATTATGCGACATTCTGAGATTTGAAGGCCAAATCCGATATCGTGATACTACATGAAATAGTATGGAAATATTGGTATAAATGAATATATTTTCGTATTATCAAACTACATGAATAACGTTAAAAAGTCACTATTTTACCATATTTGAGGATTTTAACTTCAAATCATAGAGCGAGGTTTCGTATTATTTAGATCCAAGAAAAGACATATGACAATGTTGTTTCCAATACAAATGATAAAACCAATGTGTTTTCATTAGAATTAACTAAAATGTTCATGATTTTCCGTTTATATTACCGATGGAAGATGTAAACGTAAAACCGCTCTAATCCGGCTGAAACGTCGATATATGTAATAAAAACAGAACTTCTCCCCTTTTCAATATCTTACTCAGTATTTTAACGAGAAACAAATAGTTGATTGAAAATGAAGAATTTAAGGTTATTATCTAATCAATTATGTGTTTGCATCATTTTTATCGTATATATAATGAATTATTACCCATAAACTGAAAATTCACAAAAACGTGGAAAACGGTAAAATATTGCCTAATTCGATGATATTTTGTTTAAATCACATAGAAAAAAAGGGGATGATAAACGTCAAAATATTGCTAAATTCGATGATTTTTCGTACGAAACAAAATGCAAGAAATTTGCTTAAAATGCAATATTATGCGACATTCTAAGATTTGAAGGCCAAATCAGATATCGTGATCCCTACATGAAATAGTATCGAAATATTGGTAAAAATGAATATATTTTCGTAATATCAAACTACATGAATAACTTTAAAAAGTCACTATTTTACCATATTTGAGGATTTTAACTTCAAACCATAGAGCAAGGTTTCGTATTATTTAGATCCAAGAAAAGACATATGACAATGTTGTTTCCAATACAAATGATAAAACCAATGTGTTTTCATTAGAATTAACTAAAATGTCCATGATTTTCCGTTTATATTACCAATGGAAGATGTACACGTAAAACCGCTCTAATCCGGCTGAAACGTCGATATATGCAATAAAAACAGAACTTCTCCCCTTTTCAATATCTTACTCAGTATTTAAATGAGAAACAAATAGTTGATTGAAAATGAAGTATTTAAGGTTATTATCTAATCAATAATGTGTTTACATCATTTTTATCGTATATATAATGAATTATTACCCATAAACTGAAAATTCACAAAAACGTGGAAAACGGCAAAATATTGCCTAATTCGATGATATTTTGTTTAAATCACATAGAGGAAAAGGGGATGATAAACGTCAAAATATTGTTAAATTCGATGATTTTTCGTACGAAACAAAATGCAAGAAAACTTGCTTAAAATGCAATATTATGCGACATTCTGAGATTTGAAGGCCAAATCAGATATCGTGATACTACATGAAATAGTATCGAAATATTGGTAAAAATGAATATATTTTCGTAATATCAAACTACATGAATAACGTTAAAAAGTCACTATTTTACCATATTTGAGGATTTTAACTTCAAATCATAGAGCGAGGTTTCGTATTATTTAGATCCAAGAAAAGACATATAACAATGTTGTTTCCAATACAAATGATAAAACCAATGTGTTTTCATTAGAATTAACTAAAATGTTCATGATTTTCCGTTTATATTACCGATGGAAGATGTAAACGTAAAACCGCTCTAATCCGGCTAAAACGTCGATATATGCAATAAAAACAGAACTTCTCCCCTTTTCAATATCTTACTCAGTATTTTAACGAGAAACAAATAGTTGATTGAAAATGAAGAATTTAAGGTTATTATCTAATCAATTATGTGTTTGCATCATTTTTATCGTATATATAATGAATTATTACCCATAAATTGAAAATTCACAAAAACGTGGAAAATGGTAAAATATTGCCTAATAAGATGACATTTTGTTTAAATCACATAGAGGAAAAGGGGATGATAAACGTCAAAATATTGCTAAATTCGATGATTTTTCGTACGAAACAAAATGCAAGAAAACTTGCTTAAAATGCAATATTATGCGACATTCTGAGATTTGAAGGCCAAATCCGATATCGTGATACTACATGAAATAGTATCGAAATATTGGTAAAAATGAATATATTTTCGTAATATCAAACTACATGAATAACGTTAAAAAGTCACTATTTTACCATATTTGAGGATTTTAACTTCAAATCATAGAGCAAGGTTTCGTATTATTTAGATCCAAGAAAAGACATATGACAATGTTGTTTCCAATACAAATGATAAAACCAATGTGTTTTCATTAGAATTAACTAAAATGTTCATGATTTTCCGTTTATATTACCGATGGAAGATGTACACGTAAAACCGCTCTAATCCGGCTGAAACGTCGATATATGCAATAAAAACAGAACTTCTCCCCTTTTCAATATCTTACTCAGTATTTTAACGAGAAACAAATAGTTGATTGAAAATGAAGTATTTAAGGTTATTATCTAATCAATTATGTGTTTGCATCATTTTTATCGTATATATAATGAATTATTACCCATAAATTGAAAATTCACAAAAACGTGGAAAATGGTAAAATATTGCCTAATAAGATGATATTTTGTTTAAATCACATAGAGGAAAAGGGGATGATAAACGTCAAAATATTGCTAAATTCGACGATTTTTCGTACGAAACAGAATGCAAGAAAACTTGCTTAAAATGCAATATTATGCGACATTCTGAGATTTGAAGGCCAAATCCGATATCGTGATACTACATGAAATAGTATCGAAATATTGGTAAAAATGAATATATTTTCGTAATATCAAACTACGTGAATAACGTTAAAAAGTCACTATTTTACCATATTTGAGGATTTTTACTTCAAATCATAGAGCGAGGTTTCGTATTATTTAGATCCAAGAAAAGACATATGACAATGTTGTTTCCAATACAAATGAATAAAACCAATGTGTTTTCATTAGAATTAACTAAAATGTTCATGATTTTCCGTTTATATTACCGATGGAAGATGTACACGTAAAACCGCTCTAATCCGGCTGAAACGTCTATATATGCAATAAAAACAGAACTTCTCCCCTTTTCAATATCTTACTCAGTATTTTAACGAGAAACAAATAGTTGATTGAAAATTAAGTATTTAAGGTTATTATCTAATCAATTATGTGTTTGCATCATTTTTATCGTATATATAATGAATTATTACCCATAAACTGAAAATTCACAAAAACGTGGAAAACGGCAAAATATTGCCTAATTCGATAATATTTTGTTTAAATCACATAGAGGAAAAGGGGATGATAAACGTCAAAATATTGTTAAATTCGATGATTTTTCGTACGAAACAAAATGCAAGAAAACTTGCTTAAAATGCAATATTATGCGACATTCTGAGATTTGAAGGCCAAATCCGATATCGTGATACTACATGAAATAGTATGGAAATATTGGTATAAATGAATATATTTTCGTATTATCAAACTACATGAATAACGTTAAAAAGTCACTATTTTACCATATTTGAGGATTTTAACTTCAAATCATAGAGCGAGGTTTCGTATTATTTAGATCCAAGAAAAGACATATGACAATGTTGTTTCCAATACAAATGATAAAACCAATGTGTTTTCATTAGAATTAACTAAAATGTTCATGATTTTCCGTTTATATTACCGATGGAAGATGTAAACGTAAAACCGCTCTAATCCGGCTGAAACGTCGATATATGCAATAAAAACAGAACTTCTCCCCTTTTCAATATCTTACTCAGTATTTTAACGAGAAACAAATAGTTGATTGAAAATGAAGAATTTAAGGTTATTATCTAATCAATTATGTGTTTGCATCATTTTTATCGTATATATAATGAATTATTACCCATAAACTGAAAATTCACAAAAACGTAGAAAACGGCAAAATATTGCCTAATTCGATGATATTTTGTTTAAATCACATAGAGGAAAAGGGGACGATAAACGTCAAAATATTGTTAAATTCGATGATTTTTCGTACGAAACAAAATGCAAGAAAACTTGCTTAAAATGCAATATTATGCGACATTCTGAGATTTTGAAGGCCAAATCAGATATCGTGATACCACATGAAATAGTATCGAAGTATTGGTACAAATGAATATATTTTCGTAATATCAAACTACATGAATAACGTTAAAAAGTCACTATTTTACCATATTTGAGGATTTTAACTTCAAATCATTGAGCGAGGTTTCGTATTATTTAGATCCAAGAAAAGACATATGACAATGTTGTTTCCAATACAAATGATAAAACCAATGTGTTTTCATTAGAATTAACTAAAATGTTCATTATTTTCCGTTTATATTACCGATGGAAGATGTACACGTAAAACCGCTCTAATCCGGCTGAAACGTCGATATATGCAATAAAAACAGAACTTCTCCCCTTTTCAATATCTTACTCAGTATTTTAACGAGAAACAAATAGTTGATTGAAAATGAAGTATTTGAGGTTATTAACTAATCAATTATGTGTTTGCATCATTTTTATCGTATATATAATGAATTATTACCCATAAACTGAAAATTCACAAAAACGTGCAAAACGGCAAAATATTGCCTAATTCGATGATATTTTGTTTAAATCACATAGAGGAAAAGGGGATGATAAACGTCAAAATATTGTTAAATTCGATGATTTTTCGTACGAAACAAAATGCAAGAAAACTTGCTTAAAATGCAATATTATGCGACATTCTGAGATTTGAAGGCCAAATCAGATATCGTGATACTACATGAAATAGTATGGAAATATTGGTAAAAATGAATATATTTTCGTAATATCAAACTACATGAATAACGTTAAAAAGTCACTATTTTACCATATTTGAGGATTTTAACTTCAAATCATAGAGCGAGGTTTCGTATTATTTAGATCCAAGAAAAGACATGACAATGTTGTTTCCAATACAAATGATAAAACCAATGTGTTTTCATTAAAATTAACTAAAATGTTCATGATTTTCCGTTTATATTACCAATGGAAGATGTACACGTAAAACCGCTCTAATCCGGCTGAAACGTCGATATATGCAATAAAAACAGAACTTCTCCCCTTTTCAATATCTTACTCAGTATTTAAATGAGAAACAAATAGTTGATTGAAAATGAAGTATTTAAGGTTATTATCTAATCAATAATGTGTTTACATCATTTTTATCGTATATATAATGAATTATTACCCATAAACTGAAAATTCACAAAAACGTGGAAAACGGCAAAATATTGCCTAATTCGATGATATTTTGTTTAAATCACATAGAGGAAAAGGGGATGATAAACGTCAAAATATTGTTAAATTCGATGATTTTTCGTACGAAACAAAATGCAAGAAAACTTGCTTAAAATGCAATATTATGCGACATTCTGAGATTTGAAGGCCAAATCAGATATCGTGATACTACATGAAATAGTATCGAAATATTGGTAAAAATGAATATATTTTCGTAATATCAAACTACATGAATAACGGTAAAAAGTCACTATTTTACCATATTTGAGGATTTTAACTTCAAATCATAGAGCGAGGTTTCGTATTATTTAGATCCAAGAAAAGACATATAACAATGTTGTTTCCAATACAAATGATAAAACCAATGTGTTTTCATTAGAATTAACTAAAATGTTCATGATTTTCCGTTTATATTACCGATGGAAGATGTAAACGTAAAACCGCTCTAATCCGGCTAAAACGTCGATATATGCAATAAAAACAGAACTTCTCCCCTTTTCAATATCTTACTCAGTATTTTAACGAGAAACAAATAGTTGATTGAAAATGAAGAATTTAAGGTTATTATCTAATCAATTATGTGTTTGCATCATTTTTATCGTATATATAATGAATTATTACCCATAAACTGAAAATTCACAAAAACGTAGAAAACGGCAAAATATTGCCTAATTCGATGATATTTTGTTTAAATCACATAGAGGAAAAGGGGACGATAAACGTCAAAATATTGTTAAATTCGATGATTTTTCGTACGAAACAAAATGCAAGAAAACTTGCTTAAAATGCAATATTATGCGACATTCTGAGATTTTGAAGGCCAAATCAGATATCGTGATACCACATGAAATAGTATCGAAGTATTGGTACAAATGAATATATTTTCGTAATATCAAACTACATGAATAACGTTAAAAAGTCACTATTTTACCATATTTGAGGATTTTAACTTCAAATCATTGAGCGAGGTTTCGTATTATTTAGATCCAAGAAAAGACATATGACAATGTTGTTTCCAATACAAATGATAAAACCAATGTGTTTTCATTAGAATTAACTAAAATGTTCATTATTTTCCGTTTATATTACCGATGGAAGATGTACACGTAAAACCGCTCTAATCCGGCTGAAACGTCGATATATGCAATAAAAACAGAACTTCTCCCCTTTTCAATATCTTACTCAGTATTTTAACGAGAAACAAATAGTTGATTGAAAATGAAGTATTTGAGGTTATTAACTAATCAATTATGTGTTTGCATCATTTTTATCGTATATATAATGAATTATTACCCATAAACTGAAAATTCACAAAAACGTGCAAAACGGCAAAATATTGCCTAATTCGATGATATTTTGTTTAAATCACATAGAGGAAAAGGGGATGATAAACGTCAAAATATTGTTAAATTCGATGATTTTTCGTACGAAACAAAATGCAAGAAAACTTGCTTAAAATGCAATATTATGCGACATTCTGAGATTTGAAGGCCAAATCAGATATCGTGATACTACATGAAATAGTATCGAAATATTGGTAAAAATGAATATATTTTCGTAATATCAAACTACATGAATAACGTTAAAAAGTCACTATTTTACCATATTTGAAGATTTTAACTTCAAATCATAGAGCGAGGTTTCGTATTATTTAGATCCAAGAAAAGACATGACAATGTTGTTTCCAATACAAATGATAAAACCAATGTGTTTTCATTAGAATTAACTAAAATGTTCATGATTTTCCGTTTATATTACCAATGGAAGATGTACACGTAAAACCGCTCTAATCCGGCTGAAACGTCGATATATGCAATAAAAACAGAACTTCTCCCCTTTTCAATATCTTACTCAGTATTTTAACGAGAAACAAATAGTTGATTGAAAATGAAGTATTTAAGGTTATTATCTAATCAATTATGTGTTTGCATCATTTTTATCGTATATATAATGAATTATTACCCATAAACTGAAAATTCACAAAAACGTGGAAAACGGTAAAATATTGCCTAATTCGATGATATTTTGTTTAAATCACATAGAAAAAAAGGGATGATAAACGTCAAAATATTGCTAAATTCGATGATTTTTCGTACGAAACAAAATGCAAGAAATTTGCTTAAAATGCAATATTATGCGACATTCTAAGATTTGAAGGCCAAATCAGATATCGTGATCCCTACATGAAATAGTATCGAAATATTGGTAAAAATGAATATATTTTCGTAATATCAAACTACATGAATAACTTTAAAAAGTCACTATTTTACCATATTTGAGGATTTTAACTTCAAACCATAGAGCAAGGTTTCGTATTATTTAGATCCAAGAAAAGACATATGACAATGTTGTTTCCAATACAAATGATAAAACCAATGTGTTTTTCATTAGAATTAACTAAAATGTTCATGATTTTCCGTTTATATTACCGATGGAAGATGTACACGTAAAACCGCTCTAATCCGGCTGAAACGTCGATATATGCAATAAAAACAGAACTTCTCCCCTTTTCAATATCTTACTCAGTATTTTAACGAGAAACAAATAGTTGATTGAAAATGAAGTATTTAAGGTTATTATCTAATCAATTATGTGTTTGCATCATTTTTATCGTATATATAATGAATTATTACCCATAAATTGAAAATTCACAAAAACGTGGAAAATGGTAAAATATTGCCTAATAAGATGACATTTTGTTTAAATCACATAGAGGAAAAGGGGATGATAAACGTCAAAATATTGCTAAATTCGATGATTTTTCGTACGAAACAAAATGCAAGAAAACTTGCTTAAAATGCAATATTATGCGACATTCTGAGATTTGAAGGCCAAATCCGATATCGTGATACTACATGAAATAGTATCGAAATATTGGTAAAAATGAATATATTTTCGTAATATCAAACTACATGAATAACGTTAAAAAGTCACTATTTTACCATATTTGAGGATTTTAACTTCAAATCATAGAGCGAGGTTTCGTATTATTTAGATCCAAGAAAAGACATATGACAATGTTGTTTCCAATACAAATGATAAAACCAATGTGTTTTCATTAGAATTAACTAAAATGTTCATGATTTTCCGTTTATATTACCGATGGAAAATGTACACGTAAAACCGCTCTAATCCGGCTGAAACGTCTATATATGCAATAAAAACAAAACTTCTCCCCTTTTCAATATCTTACTCAGTATTTAAATGAGAAACAAATAGTTGATTGAAAATGAAGTATTTAAGGTTATTATCTAATCAATTATGTGTTTACATCATTTTTATCGTATATATAATGAATTATTACCCATAAACTGAAATTCACAAAACGTGAAAAACGGCAAAATATTGCCTAATTCGATGATATTTTGTTTAAATCACATAGAGGAAAAGGGGATGATAAACGTCAAAATATTGTTAAATTCGATGATTTTTCGTACAAAACAAAATGCAAGAAAACTTGCTTAAAATGCAATATTATGCGACATTCTGAGATTTGAAGGCCAAATCCGATATCGTGATACTACATGAAATAGTATCGAAATATTGGTAAAAATGAATATATTTTCGTAATATCAAACTACATGAATAACGTTAAAAAGTCACTATTTTACCATATTTGAGGATTTTAACTTCAAATCATAGAGCGAGGTTTCGTATTATTTAGATCCAAGAAAAGACATGACAATGTTGTTTCCAATACAAATGATAAACCAATGTGTTTCATTAGAATTAACTAAAATGTTCATGATTTTCCGTTTATATTACCAATGGAAGATGTACACGTAAAAACCGCTCTAATCCGGCTGAAACGTCGATATATGCAATAAAAACAGAACTTCTCCCCTTTTCAATATCTTACTCAGTATTTAAATGAGAAACAAATAGTTGATTGAAAATGAAGTATTTAAGGTTATTATCTAATCAATTATGTGTTTGCATCATTTTTATCGTATATATAATGAATTATTACCCATAAACTGAAAATTCACAAAAACGTGGAAAACGGCAAATATTGCCTAATTCGATATATTTTGTTTAAATCACATAGAGGAAAAGGGGATGATAAACGTCAAAATATTGTTAAATTCGATGATTTTTCGTACGAAACAAAATGCAAGAAAACTTGCTTAAAATGCAATATTATGCGACATTCTGAGATTTGAAGGCCAAATCAGATATCGTGATACATGAAATAGTATCGAAATATTGGTAAAAATGAATATATTTTCGTAATATCAAACTACATGAATAACGTTAAAAAGTCACTATTTTACCATATTTGAGGATTTTAACTTCAAATCATAGAGCGAGGTTTCGTATTATTTAGATCCAAGAAAAGACATATGACAATGTTGTTTCCAATACAAATGATAAAACCAATGTGTTTTCATTAGAATTAACTAAAATGTTCATGATTTTCCGTTTATATTACCGATGGAAGATGTACACGTAAAACCGCTCTAATCCGGCTGAAACGTCGATATATGCAATAAAAACAGAACTTCTCCCTTTTCAATATCTTACTCAGTATTTTAACGAGAAACAAATAGTTGATTGAAAATGAAGTATTTAAGGTTATTATCTAATCAATTATGTGTTTGCATCATTTTATCGATATATAATGAATTATTACCCATAAACTGAAAATTCACAAAAACGTGGAAAACGGCAAAATATTGCCTAATTCGATGATATTTTGTTTAAATCACATAGAGGAAAAGGGGATGATAAACGTCAAAATATTGTTAAATTCGAGATTTTTCGTACGAAACAAAATGCAAGAAAACTTGCTTAAAATGCAATATTATGCGACATTC
>NW_027189151.1:907385-948856 GCF_040958095.1 Procambarus clarkii | reverse complement strand
AACTTGCTTAAAATGCAATATTATGCGACATTCTGAGATTGGCCAAATCAGATATCGTGATACTACATGAAATAGTATCGAAATATTGGTAAAAATGAATATATTTTCGTAATATCAAACTACATGAATAACGTTAAAAAGTCACTATTTTACCATATTTGAGGATTTTAACTTCAAATCATAGAGCGAGGTTTCGTATTATTTAGATCCAAGAAAAGACATATAACAATGTTGTTTCCAATACAAATGATAAAACCCATGTGTTTTCATTAGAATTAACTAAAATGTTCATGATTTTCCGTTTATATTACCGATGGAAAATGTACACGTAAAACCGCTCTAATCCGGCTGAAACGTCGATATATGCAATAAAAACAGAACTTCTCCCCTTTTCAATATCTTACTCAGTATTTAAATGAGAAACAAATAGTTGATTGAAAATGAAGTATTTAAGGTTATTATCTAATCAATTATGTGTTTACATTATTTTTATCGTATATATAATGAATTATTACCATAAACTGAAAATTCACAAAAACGTGGAAAACGGCAAAATATTGCCTAATTCGATGATATTTTGTTTAAATCACATAGAGGAAAAGGGGATGATAAACGTCAAAATATTGTTAAATTCGATGATTTTTCGTACGAAACAAAATGCAAGAAAACTTGCTTAAAATGCAATATTATGCGACATTCTGAGATTTGAAGGCCAAATCAGATATCGTGATACTACATGAAATAGTATCGAAATATTGGTAAAAATGAATATATTTTCGTAATATCAAACTACATGAATAACGTTAAAAAGTCACTATTTTACCATATTTGAGGATTTTAACTTCAAATCATAGAGCGAGGTTTCGTATTATTTAGATCCAAGAAAAGACATATAACAATGTTGTTTCCAATACAAATGATAAAACCCATGTGTTTTCATTAGAATTAACTAAAATGTTCATGATTTTCCGTTTATATTACCGATGGAAAATGTACACGTAAAACCGCTCTAATCCGGCTGAAACGTCGATATATGCAATAAAAACAGAACTTCTCCCCTTTTCAATATCTTACTCAGTATTTAAATGAGAAACAAATAGTTGATTGAAAATGAAGTATTTAAGGTTATTATCTAATCAATTATGTGTTTACATCATTTTTATCGTATATATAATGAATTATTACCCATAAACTGAAAATTCACAAAAACGTGGAAAACGGCAAAATATTGCCTAATTCGATGATATTTTGTTTAAATCACATAGAAGAAAAGGGGATGATAAACGTCAAAATATATTGTTAAATTCGATGATTTTTCGTACGAAACAAAATGCAAGAAAACTTGCTTAAAATGCAATATTATGCGACATTCTGAGATTTGAAGGCCATATCAGATATCGTGATACTACATTAAATAGTATCGAAATATTGGTAAAATGAATATATTTTCGTAATATCAAACTACATGAATAACGTTAAAAAGTCACTATTTTACCATATTTGAAGATTTTAACTTCAAATCATAGAGCGAGGTTTCGTATTATTTAGATCCAAGAAAAGACATATGACAATGTTGTTTCAATACAAATGATAAAACCAATGTGTTTTCATTAGAATTAACTTAAATGTTCATGATTTTCCGTTTATATTACCGATGGAAGATGTACACGTAAAACCGCTCTAATCCGGCTGAAACGTCGATATATGCAATAAAAACAGAACTTCTCCCCTTTTCAATATCTTACTCAGTATTTTAACGAGAAACAAATAGTTGATTGAAAATGAAGTATTTGAGGTTATTATCTAATCAATTATGTGTTTGCATCATTTTTATCGTATATATAATGAATTATTACCCATGAACTGAAAATTCACAAAAACGTGGAAAACGGCAAAATATTGACTAATTCGATGATATTTTGTTTAAATCACATAGAGGAAAACGGGATGATAAACGTCAAAATATTGTTAAATTCGATGATTTTTCGTACGAAACAAAATGCAAGAAAACTTGCTTAAAATGCAATATTATGCCACATTCTGAGATTTGAAGGCCAAATCCGATATCGTGATACTACATGAAATAGTATCGAAATATTGGTAAAAATGAATATATTTTCGTAATATCAAACTACATGAATAACGTTAAAAAGTCACTATTTTACCATATTTGAGGATTTTAACTTCAAATCATAGAGCGAGGTTTCGTATTATTTAGATCCAAGAAAAGACATATGACAATGTTGTTTCCAATACAAATGATAAAACCAATGTGTTTTCATTAGAATTAACTAAAATGTTCATGATTTTCCGTTTATAATACCGATGGAAGATGTAAACGCAAAACCGCTCTAATCCGGCTGAAACGTCGATATATGCAATAAAAACAGAACTTCTCCCCTTTTCAATATCTTACTCAGTATTTTAACGAGAAACAAATAGTTGATTGAAAATGAAGTATTTAAGGTTATTATCTAATCAATTATGTGTTTACATCATTTTTATCGTATATATAATGAATTATTACCCATAAACTGAAAATTCACAAAAACGTGGAAAACGGCAAAATATTGCCTAATTCGATGATATTTTGTTTAAATCACATAGAGGAAAACGGGATGATAAACGTCAAAATATTGTTAAATTCGATGATTTTTCGTACCAAACAAAATGCAAGAAAACTTGCTTAAAATGCAATATTATGCGACATTCTGAGATTTGAAGGCCAAATCAGATATCGTGATACTACATGAAATAGTATCGAAATATTGGTAAAAATGAATATATTTTCGTAATATCAAACTACATGAATAACGTTAAAAAGTCACTATTTTACCATATTTGAGGATTTTAACTTCAAATCATAGAGCGAGGTTTCGTATTATTTAGATCCAAGAAAAGACATATACAATGTTGTTTCCAATACAAATGATAAAACCCATGTGTTTTCATTAGAATTAACTAAAATGTTCATGATTTTCCGTTTATATTACCGATGGAAAATGTACACGTAAAACCGCTCTAATCCGGCTGAAACGTCGATATATGCAATAAAAACAGAACTTCTCCCGTTTTCAATATCTTACTCAGTATTTTAAATGAGAAACAAATAGTTGATTGAAAATGAAGTATTTAAGGTTATTATCTAATCAATTATGTGTTTACATCATTTTTATCGTATATATAATGAATTATTACCCATAAACTGAAAATTCACAAAAACGTGGAAAACGGCAAAATATTGCCTAATTCGATGATATTTTGTTTAAATCACATAGAAGAAAAGGGGATGATAAACGTCAAAATATATTGTTAAATTCGATGATTTTTCGTACGAAACAAAATGCAAGAAAACTTGCTTAAAATGCAATATTATGCGACATTCTGAGATTTGAAGGCCAAATCAGATATCGTGATACTACATTAAATAGTATCGAAATATTGGTAAAAATGAATATATTTTCGTAATATCAAACTACATGAATAACGTTAAAAAGTCACTATTTTACCATATTTGAAGATTTTAACTTCAAATCATAGAGCGAGGTTTCGTATTATTTAGATCCAAGAAAAGACATATGACAATGTTGTTTCCAATACAAATGATAAAACCAATGTGTTTTCATTAGAATTAACTAAAATGTTCATGATTTTCCGTTTATATTACCGATGGAAGATGTAAACGCAAAACCGCTCTAATCCGGCTGAAACGTCGATATATGCAATAAAAAGAGAACTTCTCCCCTTTTCAATATCTTACTCAGTATTTTAACGAGAAACAAATAGTTGATTGAAAATGAAGTATTTAAGGTTATTATCTAATCAATTATGTGTTTACATCATTTTTATCGTATATATAATGAATTATTACCCATAAACTGAAAATTCACAAAAACGTGGAAAACGGCAAAATATTGCCTAATTCGATGATATTTTGTTTAAATCACATAGAGGAAAAGGGGATGATAAACGTCAAAATATTGTTAAATTCGATGATTTTTCGTACGAAACAAAATGCAAGAAAACTTGCTTAAAATGCAATATTATGCGACATTCTGAGATTTGAAGGCCAAATCAGATATCGTGATACTACATGAAATAGTATCGAAATATTGGTAAAAATGAATATATTTTCGTAATATCAAACTACATGAATAACGTTAAAAAGTCACTATTTTACCATATTTGAGGATTTTAACTTCAAATCATAGAGCGAGGTTTCGTATTATTTAGATCCAAGAAAAGACATATGACAATGTTGTTTCCAATACAAATGATAAAACCAATGTGTTTTCATTAGAATTAACTAAAATGTTCATGATTTTCCGTTTATATTACCGATGGAAGATGTAAACGCAAAACCGCTCTAATCCGGCTGAAACGTCGATATATGCAATAAAAACAGAACTTCTCCCCTTTTCAATATCTTACTCAGTATTTTAACGAGAAACAAATAGTTGATTGAAAATGAAGTATTTAAGGTTATTATCTAATCAATTATGTGTTTACATCATTTTTATCGTATATATAATGAATTATTACCCATAAACTGAAAATTCACAAAAACGTGGAAAACGGCAAAATATTGCCTAATTCGATGATATTTTGTTTAAATCACATTTAGGAAAACGGGATGATAAACGTCAAAATATTGTTAAATTCGATGATTTTTCGTACCAAACAAAATGCAAGAAAACTTGCTTAAAATGCAATATTATGCGACATTCTGAGATTTGAAGGCCAAATCAGATATCGTGATACTACATGAAATAGTATCGAAATATTGGTAAAAATGAATATATTTTCGTAATATCAAACTACATGAATAACGTTAAAAAGTCACTATTTTACCATATTTGAGGATTTTAACTTCAAATCATAGAGCGAGGTTTCGTATTATTTAGATCCAAGAAAAGACATATAACAATGTTGTTTCCAATACAAATGATAAAACCCATGTGTTTTCATTAGAATTAACTAAAATGTTCATGATTTTCCGTTTATATTACCGATGGAAAATGTACACGTAAAACCGCTCTAATCCGGCTGAAACGTCGATATATGCAATAAAAACAGAACTTCTCCCCTTTTCAATATCTTACTCAGTATTTAAATGAGAAACAAATAGTTGATTGAAAATGAAGTATTTAAGGTTATTATCTAATCAATTATGTGTTTACATCATTTTTATCGTATATATAATGAATTATTACAAATAAACTGAAAATTCACAAAAACGTGGAAAACGGCAAAATATTGCCTAATTCGATGATATTTTGTTTAAATCACATAGAAGAAAAGGGGATGATAAACGTCAAAATATATTGTTAAATTCGATGATTTTTCGTACGAAACAAAATGCAAGAAAACTTGCTTAAAATGCAATATTATGCGACATTCTGAGATTTGAAGGCCAAATCAGATATCGTGATACTACATTAAATAGTATCGAAATATTGGTAAAAATGAATATATTTTCGTAATATCAAACTACATGAATAACGTTAAAAAGTCACTATTTTACCATATTTGAAGATTTTAACTTCAAATCATAGAGCGAGGTTTCGTATTATTTAGATCCAAGAAAAGACATATAACAATGTTGTTTCCAATACAAATGATAAAACCCATGTGTTTTCATTAGAATTAACTAAAATGTTCATGATTTTCCGTTTATATTACCGATGGAAAATGTACACGTAAAACCGCTCTAATCCGGCTGAAACGTCGATATATGCAATAAAAACAGAACTTCTCCCCTTTTCAATATCTTACTCAGTATTTTAACGAGAAACAAATAGTTGATTGAAAATGAAGTATTTAAGGTTATTATCTAATCAATTATGTGTTTACATCATTTTTATCGTATATATAATGAATTATTACCCATAAACTGAAAATTCACAAAAACGTGGAAAACGGCAAAATATTGCCTAATTCGATGATATTTTGTTTAAATCACATAGAGGAAAACGGGATGATAAACGTCAAAATATTGTTAAATTCGATGATTTTTCGTACCAAACAAAATGCAAGAAAACTTGCTTAAAATGCAATATTATGCGACATTCTGAGATTTGAAGGCCAAATCAGATATCGTGATACTACATGAAATAGTATCGAAATATTGGTAAAAATGAATATATTTTCGTAATATCAAACTACATGAATAACGTTAAAAAGTCACTATTTTACCATATTTGAGGATTTTAACTTCAAATCATAGAGCGAGGTTTCGTATTATTTAGATCCAAGAAAAGACATATAACAATGTTGTTTCCAATACAAATGATAAAACCCATGTGTTTTCATTAGAATTAACTAAAATGTTCATGATTTTCCGTTTATATTACCGATGGAAAATGTACACGTAAAACCGCTCTAATCCGGCTGAAACGTCGATATATGCAATAAAAACAGTACTTCTCCCCTTTTCAATATCTTACTCAGTATTTAAATGAGAAACAAATAGTTGATTGAAAATGAAGTATTTAAGGTTATTATCTAATCAATTATGTGTTTACATCATTTTTATCGTATATATAATGAATTATTACCCATAAACTGAAAATTCACAAAAACGTGGAAAACGGCAAAATATTGCCTAATTCGATGATATTTTGTTTAAATCACATAGAAGAAAAGGGGATGATAAACGTCAAAATATATTGTTAAATTCGATGATTTTTCGTACGAAACAAAATGCAAGAAAACTTGCTTAAAATGCAATATTATGCGACATTCTGAGATTTGAAGGCCAAATCAGATATCGTGATACTACATTAAATAGTATCGAAATATTGGTAAAAATGAATATATTTTCGTAATATCAAACTACATGAATAACGTTAAAAAGTCACTATTTTACCATATTTGAAGATTTTAACTTCAAATCATAGAGCGAGGTTTCGTATTATTTAGATCCAAGAAAAGACATATGACAATGTTGTTTTCAATACAAATGATAAAACCAATGTGTTTTCATTAGAATTAACTAAAATGTTCATGATTTTCCGTTTATATTACCGATGGAAGATGTACACGTAAAACCGCTCTAATCCGGCTGAAACGTCGATATATGCAATAAAAACAGAACTTCTCCCCTTTTCAATATCTTACTCAGTATTTTAACGAGAAACAAATAGTTGATTGAAAATGAAGTATTTAAGGTTATTATCTAATCAATTATGTGTTTACATCATTTTTATCGTATATATAATGAATTATTACCCATAAACTGAAAATTCACAAAAACGTGGAAAACGGCAAAATATTGCCTAATTCGATGATATTTTGTTTAAATCACATAGAGGAAAAGGGGATGATAAACGTCAAAATATTGTTAAATTCGATGATTTTTCGTACGAAACAAAATGCAAGAAAACTTGCATTACCCTTGTGAGCGGCATATGACGATTTTAGCACTCTAAGGGTTAAGACGGATAAAACATTTCATGCCCATGGGCATGAAAGAGTTGGGAAGGAATAGCCGGAGTTCCCAGTTAGCGTATTGCTTCCTCCCTCTACAATCCTCTATACCACCCTTACCACTACTCATATATGCCTCTATACGCCCCAAGTGAATCATTGCTGCCTAATATTGCTTAAAATGCAATATTATGCGACATTCTGAGATTTGAAGGCCAAATCAGATATCGTGATACTACATGAAATAGTATCGAAATATTGGTAAAAATGAATATATTTTCGTAATATCAAACTACATGAATAACGTTAAAAAGTCACTATTTTACCATATTTGAAGATTTTAACTTCAAATCATAGAGCGAGGTTTCGTATTATTTAGATCCAAGAAAAGACATATGACAATGTTGTTTTCAATACAAATGATAAAACCAATGTGTTTTCATTAGAATTAACTAAAATGTTCATGATTTTCCGTTTATATTACCGATGGAAGATGTACACGTAAAACCGCTCTAATCCGGCTGAAACGTCGATATATGCAATAAAAACAGAACTTCTCCCCTTTTCAATATCTTACTCAGTATTTTAACGAGAAACAAATAGTTGATTGAAAATGAAGTATTTAAGGTTATTATCTAATCAATTATGTGTTTGCATCATTTTTATCGTATATATAATGAATTATTACCCATAAACTGATAATTCACAAAAACGTGGAAAACGGCAAAATATTGCCTAATTCGATAATATTTTGTTTAAATCACATAGAGGAAAAGGGGATGATAAACGTCAAAATATTGTTAAATTCGATGATTTTTCGTACGAAACAAATTGCAAGAAAACTTGCTTAAAATGCAATATTATGCGACATTCTGAGATTTGAAGGCCAAATCAGATATCGTGATACCACATGAAATAGTATCGAAATATTGGTAAAAATGAATATATTTTCGTAATATCAAACTACATGAATAACGTTAAAAAGTCACTATTTTACAATATTTGAGGATTTTAACTTCAAATCATTGAGCGAGGTTTCGTATTATTTAGATCCAAGAAAAGACATATGACAATGTTGTTTCCAATACGAATGATAAAACCAATGTGTTTTCATTAGAATTAACTAAAATGTTCATGATTTTCCGTTTATATTACCGATGGAAGATGTAAACGTAAAACCGCTCAAATCCGGCTGAAACGTCGATATATGCAATAAAAACAGAACTTCTCCCCTTTTCAATATCTTACTCAGTATTTTAACGAGAAACAAATAGTTGATTGAAAATGAAGTATTTAAGGTTATTATCTAATCAATTATGTGTTTACATCATTTTTATCGTATATATAATGAATTATTACCCATAAACTGAAAATTCACAAAAACGTGGAAAACGGCAAAATATTGCCTAATTCGATGATATTATGTTTAAATCACATAGAGGAAAACGGGATGATAAACGTCAAAATATTGTTAAATTCGATGATTTTTCGTACCAAACAAAATGCAAGAAAACTTGCTTAAAATGCAATATTATGCGACATTCTGAGATTTGAAGGCCAAATCAGATATCGTGATACTACATGAAATAGTATCGAAATATTGGTAAAAATGAATATATTTTCGTAATATCAAACTACATGAATAACGTTAAAAAGTCACTATTTTACCATATTTGAGGATTTTAACTTCAAATCATAGAGCGAGGTTTCGTATTATTTAGATCCAAGAAAAGACATATAACAATGTTGTTTCCAATACAAATGATAAAACCCATGTGTTTTCATTAGAATTAACTAAAATGTTCATGATTTTCCGTTTATATTACCGATGGAAAATGTACACGTAAAACCGCTCTAATCCGGCTGAAACGTCGATATATGCAATAAAAACAGTACTTCTCCCCTTTTCAATATCTTACTCAGTATTTAAATGAGAAACAAATAGTTGATTGAAAATGAAGTATTTAAGGTTATTATCTAATCAATTATGTGTTTACATCATTTTTATCGTATATATAATGAATTATTACCCATAAACTGAAAATTCACAAAAACGTGGAAAACGGCAAAATATTGCCTAATTCGATGATATTTTGTTTAAATCACATAGAAGAAAAGGGGATGATAAACGTCAAAATATATTGTTAAATTCGATGATTTTTCGTACGAAACAAAATGCAAGAAAACTTGCTTAAAATGCAATATTATGCGACATTCTGAGATTTGAAGGCCAAATCAGATATCGTGATACTACATTAAATAGTATCGAAATATTGGTAAAAATGAATATATTTTCGTAATATCAAACTACATGAATAACGTTAAAAAGTCACTATTTTACCATATTTGAAGATTTTAACTTCAAATCATAGAGCGAGGTTTCGTATTATTTAGATCCAAGAAAAGACATATGACAATGTTGTTTTCAATACAAATGATAAAACCAATGTGTTTTCATTAGAATTAACTAAAATGTTCATGATTTTCCGTTTATATTACCGATGGAAGATGTACACGTAAAACCGCTCTAATCCGGCTGAAACGTCGATATATGCAATAAAAACAGAACTTCTCCCCTTTTCAATATCTTACTCAGTATTTTAACGAGAAACAAATAGTTGATTGAAAATGAAGTATTTGAGGTTATTATCTAATCAATTATGTGTTTGCATCATTTTTATCGTATATATAATGAATTATTACCCATAAACTGAAAATTCACAAAAACGTGGAAAACGGTAAAATATTGCCTAATTCGATGATATTTTGTTTAAATCACATAGAAAAAAAGGGGATGATAAAAGTCAAAATATTGCTAAATTCGATGATTTTTCGTACGAAACAAAATGCAAGAAACTTGCTTAAAATGCAATATTATGCGACATTCTAAGATTTGAAGGCCAAATCAGATATCGTGATCCCTACATGAAATAGTATCGAAATATTGGTAAAAATTAATATATTTTCGTAATATCAAACTACATGAATAACGTTAAAAAGTCACTATTTTACCATATTTGAGGATTTTAACTTCAAATCATAGAGCGAGGTTTCGTATTATTTAGATCCAAGAAAAGACATATGACAATGTTGTTTCCAATACAAATGATAAAACCAATGTGTTTTCATTAGAATTAACTAAAATGTTCATGATTTTCCGTTTATATTACCGATGGAAGATGTAAACGCAAAACCGCTCTAATCCGGCTGAAACGTCGATATATGCAATAAAAACAGAACTTTTCCCCTTTTCAATATCTTACTCAGTATTTTAACGAGAAACAAATAGTTGATTGAAAATGAAGTATTTAAGGTTATTATCTAATCAATTATGTGTTTACATCATTTTTATCGTATATATAATGAATTATTACCCATAAACTGAAAATTCACAAAAACGTGGAAAACGGCAAAATATTGCCTAATTCGATGATATTTTGTTTAAATCACATAGAGGAAAAGGGGATGATAAACGTCAAAATATTGTTAAATTCGATGATTTTTCGTACGAAACAAAATGCAAGAAAACTTGCATTACCCTTGTGAGCGGCATATGACGATTTTAGCACTCTAAGGGTTAAGACGGATAAAACATTTCATGCCCATGGGCATGAAAGAGTTGGGAAGGAATAGCCGGAGTTCCCAGTTAGCGTATTGCTTCCTCCCTCTACAATCCTCTATACCACCCTTACCACTACTCATATATGCCTCTATACGCCCCAAGTGAATCATTGCTGCCTAATATTGCTTAAAATGCAATATTATGCGACATTCTGAGATTTGAAGGCCAAATCAGATATCGTGATACTACACGAAATAGTATCGAAATATTGGTAAAAATGAATATATTTTCGTAATATCAAACTACATGAATAACGTTAAAAAGTCACTATTTTACCATATTTGAAGATTTTAACTTCAAATCATAGAGCGAGGTTTCGTATTATTTAGATCCAAGAAAAGACATATGACAATGTTGTTTTCAATACAAATGATAAAACCAATGTGTTTTCATTAGAATTAACTAAAATGTTCATGATTTTCCGTTTATATTACCGATGGAAGATGTACACGTAAAACCGCTCTAATCCGGCTGAAACGTCGATATATGCAATAAAAACAGAACTTCTCCCCTTTTCAATATCTTACTCAGTATTTTAACGAGAAACAAATAGTTGATTGAAAATGAAGTATTTAAGGTTATTATCTAATCAATTATGTGTTTGCATCATTTTTATCGTATATATAATGAATTATTACCCATAAACTGATAATTCACAAAAACGTGGAAAACGGCAAAATATTGCCTAATTCGATAATATTTTGTTTAAATCACATAGAGGAAAAGGGGATGATAAACGTCAAAATATTGTTAAATTCGATGATTTTTCGTACGAAACAAATTGCAAGAAAACTTGCTTAAAATGCAATATTATGCGACATTCTGAGATTTGAAGGCCAAATCAGATATCGTGATACCACATGAAATAGTATCGAAATATTGGTAAAAATGAATATATTTTCGTAATATCAAACTACATGAATAACGTTAAAAAGTCACTATTTTACAATATTTGAGGATTTTAACTTCAAATCATTGAGCGAGGTTTCGTATTATTTAGATCCAAGAAAAGACATATGACAATGTTGTTTCCAATACGAATGATAAAACCAATGTGTTTTCATTAGAATTAACTAAAATGTTCATGATTTTCCGTTTATATTACCGATGGAAGATGTAAACGTAAAACCGCTCAAATCCGGCTGAAACGTCGATATATGCAATAAAAACAGAACTTCTCCCCTTTTCAATATCTTACTCAGTATTTTAACGAGAAACAAATAGTTGATTGAAAATGAAGTATTTAAGGTTATTATCTAATCAATTATGTGTTTACATCATTTTTATCGTATATATAATGAATTATTACCCATAAACTGAAAATTCACAAAAACGTGGAAAACGGCAAAATATTGCCTAATTCGATGATATTATGTTTAAATCACATAGAGGAAAACGGGATGATAAACGTCAAAATATTGTTAAATTCGATGATTTTTCGTACCAAACAAAATGCAAGAAAACTTGCTTAAAATGCAATATTATGCGACATTCTGAGATTTGAAGGCCAAATCAGATATCGTGATACTACATGAAATAGTATCGAAATATTGGTAAAAATGAATATATTTTCGTAATATCAAACTACATGAATAACGTTAAAAAGTCACTATTTTACCATATTTGAGGATTTTAACTTCAAATCATAGAGCGAGGTTTCGTATTATTTAGATCCAAGAAAAGACATATAACAATGTTGTTTCCAATACAAATGATAAAACCCATGTGTTTTCATTAGAATTAACTAAAATGTTCATGATTTTCCGTTTATATTACCGATGGAAAATGTACACGTAAAACCGCTCTAATCCGGCTGAAACGTCGATATATGCAATAAAAACAGTACTTCTCCCCTTTTCAATATCTTACTCAGTATTTAAATGAGAAACAAATAGTTGATTGAAAATGAAGTATTTAAGGTTATTATCTAATCAATTATGTGTTTACATCATTTTTATCGTATATATAATGAATTATTACCCATAAACTGAAAATTCACAAAAACGTGGAAAACGGCAAAATATTGCCTAATTCGATGATATTTTGTTTAAATCACATAGAAGAAAAGGGGATGATAAACGTCAAAATATATTGTTAAATTCGATGATTTTTCGTACGAAACAAAATGCAAGAAAACTTGCTTAAAATGCAATATTATGCGACATTCTGAGATTTGAAGGCCAAATCAGATATCGTGATACTACATTAAATAGTATCGAAATATTGGTAAAAATGAATATATTTTCGTAATATCAAACTACATGAATAACGTTAAAAAGTCACTATTTTACCATATTTGAAGATTTTAACTTCAAATCATAGAGCGAGGTTTCGTATTATTTAGATCCAAGAAAAGACATATGACAATGTTGTTTTCAATACAAATGATAAAACCAATGTGTTTTCATTAGAATTAACTAAAATGTTCATGATTTTCCGTTTATATTACCGATGGAAGATGTACACGTAAAACCGCTCTAATCCGGCTGAAACGTCGATATATGCAATAAAAACAGAACTTCTCCCCTTTTCAATATCTTACTCAGTATTTTAACGAGAAACAAATAGTTGATTGAAAATGAAGTATTTGAGGTTATTATCTAATCAATTATGTGTTTGCATCATTTTTATCGTATATATAATGAATTATTACCCATAAACTGAAAATTCACAAAAACGTGGAAAACGGTAAAATATTGCCTAATTCGATGATATTTTGTTTAAATCACATAGAAAAAAAGGGGATGATAAAAGTCAAAATATTGCTAAATTCGATGATTTTTCGTACGAAACAAAATGCAAGAAACTTGCTTAAAATGCAATATTATGCGACATTCTAAGATTTGAAGGCCAAATCAGATATCGTGATCCCTACATGAAATAGTATCGAAATATTGGTAAAAATTAATATATTTTCGTAATATCAAACTACATGAATAACGTTAAAAAGTCACTATTTTACCATATTTGAGGATTTTAACTTCAAATCATAGAGCGAGGTTTCGTATTATTTAGATCCAAGAAAAGACATATGACAATGTTGTTTCCAATACAAATGATAAAACCAATGTGTTTTCATTAGAATTAACTAAAATGTTCATGATTTTCCGTTTATATTACCGATGGAAGATGTAAACGCAAAACCGCTCTAATCCGGCTGAAACGTCGATATATGCAATAAAAACAGAACTTTTCCCCTTTTCAATATCTTACTCAGTATTTTAACGAGAAACAAATAGTTGATTGAAAATGAAGTATTTAAGGTTATTATCTAATCAATTATGTGTTTACATCATTTTTATCGTATATATAATGAATTATTACCCATAAACTGAAAATTCACAAAAACGTGGAAAACGGCAAAATATTGCCTAATTCGATGATATTTTGTTTAAATCACATAGAGGAAAAGGGGATGATAAACGTCAAAATATTGTTAAATTCGATGATTTTTCGTACGAAACAAAATGCAAGAAAACTTGCATTACCCTTGTGAGCGGCATATGACGATTTTAGCACTCTAAGGGTTAAGACGGATAAAACATTTCATGCCCATGGGCATGAAAGAGTTGGGAAGGAATAGCCGGAGTTCCCAGTTAGCGTATTGCTTCCTCCCTCTACAATCCTCTATACCACCCTTACCACTACTCATATATGCCTCTATACGCCCCAAGTGAATCATTGCTGCCTAATATTGCTTAAAATGCAATATTATGCGACATTCTGAGATTTGAAGGCCAAATCAGATATCGTGATACTACACGAAATAGTATCGAAATATTGGTAAAAATGAATATATTTTCGTAATATCAAACTACATGAATAACGTTAAAAAGTCACTATTTTACCATATTTGAAGATTTTAACTTCAAATCATAGAGCGAGGTTTCGTATTATTTAGATCCAAGAAAAGACATATGACAATGTTGTTTTCAATACAAATGATAAAACCAATGTGTTTTCATTAGAATTAACTAAAATGTTCATGATTTTCCGTTTATATTACCGATGGAAGATGTACACGTAAAACCGCTCTAATCCGGCTGAAACGTCGATATATGCAATAAAAACAGAACTTCTCCCCTTTTCAATATCTTACTCAGTATTTTAACGAGAAACAAATAGTTGATTGAAAATGAAGTATTTAAGGTTATTATCTAATCAATTATGTGTTTGCATCATTTTTATCGTATATATAATGAATTATTACCCATAAACTGATAATTCACAAAAACGTGGAAAACGGCAAAATATTGCCTAATTCGATAATATTTTGTTTAAATCACATAGAGGAAAAGGGGATGATAAACGTCAAAATATTGTTAAATTCGATGATTTTTCGTACGAAACAAATTGCAAGAAAACTTGCTTAAAATGCAATATTATGCGACATTCTGAGATTTGAAGGCCAAATCAGATATCGTGATACCACATGAAATAGTATCGAAATATTGGTAAAAATGAATATATTTTCGTAATATCAAACTACATGAATAACGTTAAAAAGTCACTATTTTACAATATTTGAGGATTTTAACTTCAAATCATTGAGCGAGGTTTCGTATTATTTAGATCCAAGAAAAGACATATGACAATGTTGTTTCCAATACGAATGATAAAACCAATGTGTTTTCATTAGAATTAACTAAAATGTTCATGATTTTCCGTTTATATTACCGATGGAAGATGTAAACGTAAAACCGCTCAAATCCGGCTGAAACGTCGATATATGCAATAAAAACAGAACTTCTCCCCTTTTCAATATCTTACTCAGTATTTTAACGAGAAACAAATAGTTGATTGAAAATGAAGTATTTAAGGTTATTATCTAATCAATTATGTGTTTACATCATTTTTATCGTATATATAATGAATTATTACCCATAAACTGAAAATTCACAAAAACGTGGAAAACGGCAAAATATTGCCTAATTCGATGATATTATGTTTAAATCACATAGAGGAAAACGGGATGATAAACGTCAAAATATTGTTAAATTCGATGATTTTTCGTACCAAACAAAATGCAAGAAAACTTGCTTAAAATGCAATATTATGCGACATTCTGAGATTTGAAGGCCAAATCAGATATCGTGATACTACATGAAATAGTATCGAAATATTGGTAAAAATGAATATATTTTCGTAATATCAAACTACATGAATAACGTTAAAAAGTCACTATTTTACCATATTTGAGGATTTTAACTTCAAATCATAGAGCGAGGTTTCGTATTATTTAGATCCAAGAAAAGACATATAACAATGTTGTTTCCAATACAAATGATAAAACCCATGTGTTTTCATTAGAATTAACTAAAATGTTCATGATTTTCCGTTTATATTACCGATGGAAAATGTACACGTAAAACCGCTCTAATCCGGCTGAAACGTCGATATATGCAATAAAAACAGTACTTCTCCCCTTTTCAATATCTTACTCAGTATTTAAATGAGAAACAAATAGTTGATTGAAAATGAAGTATTTAAGGTTATTATCTAATCAATTATGTGTTTACATCATTTTTATCGTATATATAATGAATTATTACCCATAAACTGAAAATTCACAAAAACGTGGAAAACGGCAAAATATTGCCTAATTCGATGATATTTTGTTTAAATCACATAGAAGAAAAGGGGATGATAAACGTCAAAATATATTGTTAAATTCGATGATTTTTCGTACGAAACAAAATGCAAGAAAACTTGCTTAAAATGCAATATTATGCGACATTCTGAGATTTGAAGGCCAAATCAGATATCGTGATACTACATTAAATAGTATCGAAATATTGGTAAAAATGAATATATTTTCGTAATATCAAACTACATGAATAACGTTAAAAAGTCACTATTTTACCATATTTGAAGATTTTAACTTCAAATCATAGAGCGAGGTTTCGTATTATTTAGATCCAAGAAAAGACATATGACAATGTTGTTTTCAATACAAATGATAAAACCAATGTGTTTTCATTAGAACTAACTAAAATGTTCATGATTTTCCGTTTATATTACCGATGGAAGATGTACACGTAAAACCGCTCTAATCCGGCTGAAACGTCGATATATGCAATAAAAACAGAACTTCTCCCCTTTTCAATATCTTACTCAGTATTTTAACGAGAAACAAATAGTTGATTGAAAATGAAGTATTTGAGGTTATTATCTAATCAATTATGTGTTTGCATCATTTTTATCGTATATATAATGAATTATTACCCATAAACTGAAAATTCACAAAAACGTGGAAAACGGTAAAATATTGCCTAATTCGATGATATTTTGTTTAAATCACATAGAAAAAAAGGGGATGATAAACGTCAAAATATTGCTAAATTCGATGATTTTTCGTCGAAACAAAATGCAAGAAACTTGCTTAAAATGCAATATTATGCGACATTCTAAGATTTGAAGGCCAAATCAGATATCGTGATCCCTACATGAAATAGTATCGAAATATTGGTAAAAATTAATATATTTTTGTAATATCAAACTACATGAATAACGTTAAAAAGTCACTATTTTACCATATTTGAGGATTTTAACTTCAAATCATAGAGCGAGGTTTCGTATTATTTAGATCCAAGAAAAGACATATGACAATGTTGTTTCCAATACAAATGATAAAACCAATGTGTTTTCATTAGAATTAACTAAAATGTTCATGATTTTCCGTTTATATTACCGATGGAAGATGTAAACGCAAAACCGCTCTAATCCGGCTGAAAAGTCAATATATGCAATAAAAACAGAACTTCTCCCCTTTTCAATATCTTACTCAGTATTTTAACGAGAAACAAATAGTTGATTGAAAATGAAGTATTTAAGGTTATTATCTAATCAATTATGTGTTTACATCATTTTTATCGTATATATAATGAATTATTACCCATAAACTGAAAATTCACAAAAACGTGGAAAACGGCAAAATATTGCCTAATTCGATGATATTTTGTTTAAATCACATAGAGGAAAAGGGGATGATAAACGTCAAAATATTGTTAAATTCGATGATTTTTCGTACGAAACAAAATGCAAGAAAACTTGCTTAAAATGCAATATTATGCGACATTCTGAGATTTGAAGGCCAAATCAGATATCGTGATACTACATGAAATAGTATCGAAATATTGGTAAAAATGAATATATTTTCGTAATATCAAACTACATGAATAACGTTAAAAAGTCACTATTTTACCATATTTGAAGATTTTAACTTCAAATCATAGAGCGAGGTTTCGTATTATTTAGATCCAAGAAAAGACATATGACAATGTTGTTTTCAATACAAATGATAAAACCAATGTGTTTTCATTAGAATTAACTAAAATGTTCATGATTTTCCGTTTATATTACCGATGGAAGATGTACACGTAAAACCGCTCTAATCCGGCTGAAACGTCGATATATGCAATAAAAACAGAACTTCTCCCCTTTTCAATATCTTACTCAGTATTTTAACGAGAAACAAATAGTTGATTGAAAATGAAGTATTTAAGGTTATTATCTAATCAATTATGTGTTTGCATCATTTTTATCGTATATATAATGAATTATTACCCATAAACTGATAATTCACAAAAACGTGGAAAACGGCAAAATATTGCCTAATTCGATAATATTTTGTTTAAATCACATAGAGGAAAAGGGGATGATAAACGTCAAAATATTGTTAAATTCGATGATTTTTCGTACGAAACAAAATGCAAGAAAACTTGCTTAAAATGCAATATTATGCGACATTCTGAGATTTGAAGCCCAAATCAGATATCGTGATACCACATGAAATAGTATCGAAATATTGGTAAAAATGAATATATTTTCGTAATATCAAACTACATGAATAACGTTAAAAAGTCACTATTTTACAATATTTGAGGATTTTAACTTCAAATCATTGAGCGAGGTTTCGTATTATTTAGATCCAAGAAAAGACATATGACAATGTTGTTTCCAATACGAATGATAAAACCAATGTGTTTTCATTAGAATTAACTAAAATGTTCATGATTTTCCGTTTATATTACCGATGGAAGATGTAAACGTAAAACCGCTCAAATCCGGCTGAAACGTCGATATATGCAATAAAAACAGAACTTCTCCCCTTTTCAATATCTTACTCAGTATTTTAACGAGAAACAAATAGTTGATTGAAAATGAAGTATTTAAGGTTATTATCTAATCAATTATGTGTTTACATAATTTTTATCGTATATATAATGAATTATTACCCATAAACTGAAAATTCACAAAAACGTGGAAAACGGCAAAATATTGCCTAATTCGATGATATTTTGTTTAAATCACATAGAGGAAAAGGGGATGATAAACGTCAAAATATTGTTAAATTCGATGATTTTTCGTACGAAACAAAATGCAAGAAAACTTGCTTAAAATGCAATAATTTGCGACATTCTGAGATTTGAAGGCCAAATCAGATATCGTGATACTACATGAAATAGTATCGAAATATTGGTAAAAATGAATATATTTTCGTAATATCAAACAACATGAATAACGTTAAAAAGTCACAATTTTACCATATTTGAGGATTTTAACTTCAAATCATAGAGCGAGGTTTCGTATTATAGATCCAAGAAAAGACATATGACAATGTTGTTTCCAATACAAATGATAAAACCAATGTGTTTTCATTAGAATTAACTAAAATGTTCATGATTTTTCGTTTATATTACCGATGGAAGATGTACACGTAAAACCGCTCTAATCCGGCTGAAACGTCGATATATGCAATAAAAACAGAACTTCTCCCCTTTTCAATATCTTTTTCAGTATTTAAATGAGAAACAAATAGTTGATTGAAAATGAAGTATTTAAGGTTATTATCTAATAAATTATGTGTTTGCATCATTTTTATCGTATATATAATGAATTATTACCCATAAATTGAAAATTCACAAAAACGTGGAAAATGGTAAAATATTGCCTAATTCGATGATATTTTGTTTAAATCACATAGAGGAAAACGGGATGATAAACGTCAAAATATTGCTAAATTCGATGATTTTTCGTATGAAACAAAATGCAAGAAAACTTGCTTAAAATGCAATATTATGCGACATTCTGAGATTTGAAGGCCAAATCCGATATCGTGATACTACATGAAATAGTATCGAAATATTGGGGGTAAAAATGAATATATTTTCGTAATATCAAACTACATGAATAACGTTAAAAAGTCACTATTTTACCATATTTGAGGATTTTAACTTCAAATCATAGAGCGAGGTATCGTATTATTTAGATCCAAGAAAAGACATATGACAATGTTGTTTCCAATACAAATGATAAAACCCATGTGTTTTCATTAGAATTAACTAAAATGTTCATGATTTTCCGTTTATATTACCGATGGAAAATGTACACGTAAAACCGCTCTAATCCGGCTGAAACGTCGATATATGCAATAAAAACAGAACTTCTCCCCTTTTCAATATCTTACTCAGTATTTTAACGAGAAACAAATAGTTGATTGAAAATGAAGTATTTAAGGTTATTATCTAATCAATTATGTGTTTACATCATTTTTATCGTATATATAATGAATTATTACCCATAAACTGAAAATTCACAAAAACGTGGAAAACGGCAAAATATTGCCTAATTCGATGATATTTTGTTTAAATCACATAGAGGAAAACGGGATGATAAACGTCAAAATATTGTTAAATTCGATGATTTTTCGTACCAAACAAAATGCAAGAAAACTTGCTTAAAATGCAATATTATGCGACATTCTGAGATTTGAAGGCCAAATCAGATATCGTGATACTACATGAAATAGTATCGAAATATTGGTAAAAATGAATATATTTTCGTAATATCAAACTACATGAATAACGTTAAAAAGTCACTATTTTACCATATTTGAGGATTTTAACTTCAAATCATAGAGCGAGGTTTCGTATTATTTAGATCCAAGAAAAGACATATAACAATGTTGTTTCCAATACAAATGATAAAACCCATGTGTTTTCATTAGAATTAACTAAAATGTTCATGATTTTCCGTTTATATTACCGATGGAAAATGTACACGTAAAACCGCTCTAATCCGGCTGAAACGTCGATATATGCAATAAAAACAGTACTTCTCCCCTTTTCAATATCTTACTCAGTATTTAAATGAGAAACAAATAGTTGATTGAAAATGAAGTATTTAAGGTTATTATCTAATCAATTATGTGTTTACATCATTTTTATCGTATATATAATGAATTATTACCCATAAACTGAAAATTCACAAAAACGTGGAAAACGGCAAAATATTGCCTAATTCGATGATATTTTGTTTAAATCACATAGAAGAAAAGGGGATGATAAACGTCAAAATATATTGTTAAATTCGATGATTTTTCGTACGAAACAAAATGCAAGAAAACTTGCTTAAAATGCAATATTATGCGACATTCTGAGATTTGAAGGCCAAATCAGATATCGTGATACTACATTAAATAGTATCGAAATATTGGTAAAAATGAATATATTTTCGTAATATCAAACTACATGAATAACGTTAAAAAGTCACTATTTTACCATATTTGAAGATTTTAACTTCAAATCATAGAGCGAGGTTTCGTATTATTTAGATCCAAGAAAAGACATATGACAATGTTGTTTTCAATACAAATGATAAAACCAATGTGTTTTCATTAGAATTAACTAAAATGTTCATGATTTTCCGTTTATATTACCGATGGAAGATGTACACGTAAAACCGCTCTAATCCGGCTGAAACGTCGATATATGCAATAAAAACAGAACTTCTCCCCTTTTCAATATCTTACTCAGTATTTTAACGAGAAACAAATAGTTGATTGAAAATGAAGTATTTAAGGTTATTATCTAATCAATTATGTGTTTACATCATTTTTATCGTATATATAATGAATTATTACCCATAAACTGAAAATTCACAAAAACGTGGAAAACGGCAAAATATTGCCTAATTCGATGATATTTTGTTTAAATCACATAGAGGAAAAGGGGATGATAAACGTCAAAATATTGTTAAATTCGATGATTTTTCGTACGAAACAAAATGCAAGAAAACTTGCATTACCCTTGTGAGCGGCATATGACGATTTTAGCACTCTAAGGGTTAAGACGGATAAAACATTTCATGCCCATGGGCATGAAAGAGTTGGGAAGGAATAGCCGGAGTTCCCAGTTAGCGTATTGCTTCCTCCCTCTACAATCCTCTATACCACCCTTACCACTACTCATATATGCCTCTATACGCCCCAAGTGAATCATTGCTGCCTAATATTGCTTAAAATGCAATATTATGCGACATTCTGAGATTTGAAGGCCAAATCAGATATCGTGATACTACATGAAATAGTATCGAAATATTGGTAAAAATGAATATATTTTCGTAATATCAAACTACATGAATAACGTTAAAAAGTCACTATTTTACCATATTTGAAGATTTTAACTTCAAATCATAGAGCGAGGTTTCGTATTATTTAGATCCAAGAAAAGACATATGACAATGTTGTTTTCAATACAAATGATAAAACCAATGTGTTTTCATTAGAATTAACTAAAATGTTCATGATTTTCCGTTTATATTACCGATGGAAGATGTACACGTAAAACCGCTCTAATCCGGCTGAAACGTCGATATATGCAATAAAAACAGAACTTCTCCCCTTTTCAATATCTTACTCAGTATTTTAACGAGAAACAAATAGTTGATTGAAAATGAAGTATTTAAGGTTATTATCTAATCAATTATGTGTTTGCATCATTTTTATCGTATATATAATGAATTATTACCCATAAACTGATAATTCACAAAAACGTGGAAAACGGCAAAATATTGCCTAATTCGATAATATTTTGTTTAAATCACATAGAGGAAAAGGGGATGATAAACGTCAAAATATTGTTAAATTCGATGATTTTTCGTACGAAACAAATTGCAAGAAAACTTGCTTAAAATGCAATATTATGCGACATTCTGAGATTTGAAGGCCAAATCAGATATCGTGATACCACATGAAATAGTATCGAAATATTGGTAAAAATGAATATATTTTCGTAATATCAAACTACATGAATAACGTTAAAAAGTCACTATTTTACAATATTTGAGGATTTTAACTTCAAATCATTGAGCGAGGTTTCGTATTATTTAGATCCAAGAAAAGACATATGACAATGTTGTTTCCAATACGAATGATAAAACCAATGTGTTTTCATTAGAATTAACTAAAATGTTCATGATTTTCCGTTTATATTACCGATGGAAGATGTAAACGTAAAACCGCTCAAATCCGGCTGAAACGTCGATATATGCAATAAAAACAGAACTTCTCCCCTTTTCAATATCTTACTCAGTATTTTAACGAGAAACAAATAGTTGATTGAAAATGAAGTATTTAAGGTTATTATCTAATCAATTATGTGTTTACATCATTTTTATCGTATATATAATGAATTATTACCCATAAACTGAAAATTCACAAAAACGTGGAAAACGGCAAAATATTGCCTAATTCGATGATATTATGTTTAAATCACATAGAGGAAAACGGGATGATAAACGTCAAAATATTGTTAAATTCGATGATTTTTCGTACCAAACAAAATGCAAGAAAACTTGCTTAAAATGCAATATTATGCGACATTCTGAGATTTGAAGGCCAAATCAGATATCGTGATACTACATGAAATAGTATCGAAATATTGGTAAAAATGAATATATTTTCGTAATATCAAACTACATGAATAACGTTAAAAAGTCACTATTTTACCATATTTGAGGATTTTAACTTCAAATCATAGAGCGAGGTTTCGTATTATTTAGATCCAAGAAAAGACATATAACAATGTTGTTTCCAATACAAATGATAAAACCCATGTGTTTTCATTAGAATTAACTAAAATGTTCATGATTTTCCGTTTATATTACCGATGGAAAATGTACACGTAAAACCGCTCTAATCCGGCTGAAACGTCGATATATGCAATAAAAACAGTACTTCTCCCCTTTTCAATATCTTACTCAGTATTTAAATGAGAAACAAATAGTTGATTGAAAATGAAGTATTTAAGGTTATTATCTAATCAATTATGTGTTTACATCATTTTTATCGTATATATAATGAATTATTACCCATAAACTGAAAATTCACAAAAACGTGGAAAACGGCAAAATATTGCCTAATTCGATGATATTTTGTTTAAATCACATAGAAGAAAAGGGGATGATAAACGTCAAAATATATTGTTAAATTCGATGATTTTTCGTACGAAACAAAATGCAAGAAAACTTGCTTAAAATGCAATATTATGCGACATTCTGAGATTTGAAGGCCAAATCAGATATCGTGATACTACATTAAATAGTATCGAAATATTGGTAAAAATGAATATATTTTCGTAATATCAAACTACATGAATAACGTTAAAAAGTCACTATTTTACCATATTTGAAGATTTTAACTTCAAATCATAGAGCGAGGTTTCGTATTATTTAGATCCAAGAAAAGACATATGACAATGTTGTTTTCAATACAAATGATAAAACCAATGTGTTTTCATTAGAATTAACTAAAATGTTCATGATTTTCCGTTTATATTACCGATGGAAGATGTACACGTAAAACCGCTCTAATCCGGCTGAAACGTCGATATATGCAATAAAAACAGAACTTCTCCCCTTTTCAATATCTTACTCAGTATTTTAACGAGAAACAAATAGTTGATTGAAAATGAAGTATTTGAGGTTATTATCTAATCAATTATGTGTTTGCATCATTTTTATCGTATATATAATGAATTATTACCCATAAACTGAAAATTCACAAAAACGTGGAAAACGGTAAAATATTGCCTAATTCGATGATATTTTGTTTAAATCACATAGAAAAAAAGGGGATGATAAAAGTCAAAATATTGCTAAATTCGATGATTTTTCGTACGAAACAAAATGCAAGAAACTTGCTTAAAATGCAATATTATGCGACATTCTAAGATTTGAAGGCCAAATCAGATATCGTGATCCCTACATGAAATAGTATCGAAATATTGGTAAAAATTCATATATTTTCGTAATATCAAACTACATGAATAACGTTAAAAAGTCACTATTTTACCATATTTGAGGATTTTAACTTCAAATCATAGAGCGAGGTTTCGTATTATTTAGATCCAAGAAAAGACATATGACAATGTTGTTTCCAATACAAATGATAAAACCAATGTGTTTTCATTAGAATTAACTAAAATGTTCATGATTTTCCGTTTATATTACCGATGGAAGATGTAAACGCAAAACCGCTCTAATCCGGCTGAAACGTCGATATATGCAATAAAAACAGAACTTTTCCCCTTTTCAATATCTTACTCAGTATTTTAACGAGAAACAAATAGTTGATTGAAAATGAAGTATTTAAGGTTATTATCTAATCAATTATGTGTTTACATCATTTTTATCGTATATATAATGAATTATTACCCATAAACTGAAAATTCACAAAAACGTGGAAAACGGCAAAATATTGCCTAATTCGATGATATTTTGTTTAAATCACATAGAGGAAAAGGGGATGATAAACGTCAAAATATTGTTAAATTCGATGATTTTTCGTACGAAACAAAATGCAAGAAAACTTGCATTACCCTTGTGAGCGGCATATGACGATTTTAGCACTCTAAGGGTTAAGACGGATAAAACATTTCATGCCCATGGGCATGAAAGAGTTGGGAAGGAATAGCCGGAGTTCCCAGTTAGCGTATTGCTTCCTCCCTCTACAATCCTCTATACCACCCTTACCACTACTCATATATGCCTCTATACGCCCCAAGTGAATCATTGCTGCCTAATATTGCTTAAAATGCAATATTATGCGACATTCTGAGATTTGAAGGCCAAATCAGATATCGTGATACTACACGAAATAGTATCGAAATATTGGTAAAAATGAATATATTTTCGTAATATCAAACTACATGAATAACGTTAAAAAGTCACTATTTTACCATATTTGAAGATTTTAACTTCAAATCATAGAGCGAGGTTTCGTATTATTTAGATCCAAGAAAAGACATATGACAATGTTGTTTTCAATACAAATGATAAAACCAATGTGTTTTCATTAGAATTAACTAAAATGTTCATGATTTTCCGTTTATATTACCGATGGAAGATGTACACGTAAAACCGCTCTAATCCGGCTGAAACGTCGATATATGCAATAAAAACAGAACTTCTCCCCTTTTCAATATCTTACTCAGTATTTTAACGAGAAACAAATAGTTGATTGAAAATGAAGTATTTAAGGTTATTATCTAATCAATTATGTGTTTGCATCATTTTTATCGTATATATAATGAATTATTACCCATAAACTGATAATTCACAAAAACGTGGAAAACGGCAAAATATTGCCTAATTCGATAATATTTTGTTTAAATCACATAGAGGAAAAGGGGATGATAAACGTCAAAATATTGTTAAATTCGATGATTTTTCGTACGAAACAAATTGCAAGAAAACTTGCTTAAAATGCAATATTATGCGACATTCTGAGATTTGAAGGCCAAATCAGATATCGTGATACCACATGAAATAGTATCGAAATATTGGTAAAAATGAATATATTTTCGTAATATCAAACTACATGAATAACGTTAAAAAGTCACTATTTTACAATATTTGAGGATTTTAACTTCAAATCATTGAGCGAGGTTTCGTATTATTTAGATCCAAGAAAAGACATATGACAATGTTGTTTCCAATACGAATGATAAAACCAATGTGTTTTCATTAGAATTAACTAAAATGTTCATGATTTTCCGTTTATATTACCGATGGAAGATGTAAACGTAAAACCGCTCAAATCCGGCTGAAACGTCGATATATGCAATAAAAACAGAACTTCTCCCCTTTTCAATATCTTACTCAGTATTTTAACGAGAAACAAATAGTTGATTGAAAATGAAGTATTTAAGGTTATTATCTAATCAATTATGTGTTTACATCATTTTTATCGTATATATAATGAATTATTACCCATAAACTGAAAATTCACAAAAACGTGGAAAACGGCAAAATATTGCCTAATTCGATGATATTATGTTTAAATCACATAGAGGAAAACGGGATGATAAACGTCAAAATATTGTTAAATTCGATGATTTTTCGTACCAAACAAAATGCAAGAAAACTTGCTTAAAATGCAATATTATGCGACATTCTGAGATTTGAAGGCCAAATCAGATATCGTGATACTACATGAAATAGTATCGAAATATTGGTAAAAATGAATATATTTTCGTAATATCAAACTACATGAATAACGTTAAAAAGTCACTATTTTACCATATTTGAGGATTTTAACTTCAAATCATAGAGCGAGGTTTCGTATTATTTAGATCCAAGAAAAGACATATAACAATGTTGTTTCCAATACAAATGATAAAACCCATGTGTTTTCATTAGAATTAACTAAAATGTTCATGATTTTCCGTTTATATTACCGATGGAAAATGTACACGTAAAACCGCTCTAATCCGGCTGAAACGTCGATATATGCAATAAAAACAGTACTTCTCCCCTTTTCAATATCTTACTCAGTATTTAAATGAGAAACAAATAGTTGATTGAAAATGAAGTATTTAAGGTTATTATCTAATCAATTATGTGTTTACATCATTTTTATCGTATATATAATGAATTATTACCCATAAACTGAAAATTCACAAAAACGTGGAAAACGGCAAAATATTGCCTAATTCGATGATATTTTGTTTAAATCACATAGAAGAAAAGGGGATGATAAACGTCAAAATATATTGTTAAATTCGATGATTTTTCGTACGAAACAAAATGCAAGAAAACTTGCTTAAAATGCAATATTATGCGACATTCTGAGATTTGAAGGCCAAATCAGATATCGTGATACTACATTAAATAGTATCGAAATATTGGTAAAAATGAATATATTTTCGTAATATCAAACTACATGAATAACGTTAAAAAGTCACTATTTTACCATATTTGAAGATTTTAACTTCAAATCATAGAGCGAGGTTTCGTATTATTTAGATCCAAGAAAAGACATATGACAATGTTGTTTTCAATACAAATGATAAAACCAATGTGTTTTCATTAGAACTAACTAAAATGTTCATGATTTTCCGTTTATATTACCGATGGAAGATGTACACGTAAAACCGCTCTAATCCGGCTGAAACGTCGATATATGCAATAAAAACAGAACTTCTCCCCTTTTCAATATCTTACTCAGTATTTTAACGAGAAACAAATAGTTGATTGAAAATGAAGTATTTGAGGTTATTATCTAATCAATTATGTGTTTGCATCATTTTTATCGTATATATAATGAATTATTACCCATAAACTGAAAATTCACAAAAACGTGGAAAACGGTAAAATATTGCCTAATTCGATGATATTTTGTTTAAATCACATAGAAAAAAAGGGGATGATAAACGTCAAAATATTGCTAAATTCGATGATTTTTCGTCGAAACAAAATGCAAGAAACTTGCTTAAAATGCAATATTATGCGACATTCTAAGATTTGAAGGCCAAATCAGATATCGTGATCCCTACATGAAATAGTATCGAAATATTGGTAAAAATTAATATATTTTTGTAATATCAAACTACATGAATAACGTTAAAAAGTCACTATTTTACCATATTTGAGGATTTTAACTTCAAATCATAGAGCGAGGTTTCGTATTATTTAGATCCAAGAAAAGACATATGACAATGTTGTTTCCAATACAAATGATAAAACCAATGTGTTTTCATTAGAATTAACTAAAATGTTCATGATTTTCCGTTTATATTACCGATGGAAGATGTAAACGCAAAACCGCTCTAATCCGGCTGAAAAGTCAATATATGCAATAAAAACAGAACTTCTCCCCTTTTCAATATCTTACTCAGTATTTTAACGAGAAACAAATAGTTGATTGAAAATGAAGTATTTAAGGTTATTATCTAATCAATTATGTGTTTACATCATTTTTATCGTATATATAATGAATTATTACCCATAAACTGAAAATTCACAAAAACGTGGAAAACGGCAAAATATTGCCTAATTCGATGATATTTTGTTTAAATCACATAGAGGAAAAGGGGATGATAAACGTCAAAATATTGTTAAATTCGATGATTTTTCGTACGAAACAAAATGCAAGAAAACTTGCTTAAAATGCAATATTATGCGACATTCTGAGATTTGAAGGCCAAATCAGATATCGTGATACTACATGAAATAGTATCGAAATATTGGTAAAAATGAATATATTTTCGTAATATCAAACTACATGAATAACGTTAAAAAGTCACTATTTTACCATATTTGAAGATTTTAACTTCAAATCATAGAGCGAGGTTTCGTATTATTTAGATCCAAGAAAAGACATATGACAATGTTGTTTTCAATACAAATGATAAAACCAATGTGTTTTCATTAGAATTAACTAAAATGTTCATGATTTTCCGTTTATATTACCGATGGAAGATGTACACGTAAAACCGCTCTAATCCGGCTGAAACGTCGATATATGCAATAAAAACAGAACTTCTCCCCTTTTCAATATCTTACTCAGTATTTTAACGAGAAACAAATAGTTGATTGAAAATGAAGTATTTAAGGTTATTATCTAATCAATTATGTGTTTGCATCATTTTTATCGTATATATAATGAATTATTACCCATAAACTGATAATTCACAAAAACGTGGAAAACGGCAAAATATTGCCTAATTCGATAATATTTTGTTTAAATCACATAGAGGAAAAGGGGATGATAAACGTCAAAATATTGTTAAATTCGATGATTTTTCGTACGAAACAAAATGCAAGAAAACTTGCTTAAAATGCAATATTATGCGACATTCTGAGATTTGAAGCCCAAATCAGATATCGTGATACCACATGAAATAGTATCGAAATATTGGTAAAAATGAATATATTTTCGTAATATCAAACTACATGAATAACGTTAAAAAGTCACTATTTTACAATATTTGAGGATTTTAACTTCAAATCATTGAGCGAGGTTTCGTATTATTTAGATCCAAGAAAAGACATATGACAATGTTGTTTCCAATACGAATGATAAAACCAATGTGTTTTCATTAGAATTAACTAAAATGTTCATGATTTTCCGTTTATATTACCGATGGAAGATGTAAACGTAAAACCGCTCAAATCCGGCTGAAACGTCGATATATGCAATAAAAACAGAACTTCTCCCCTTTTCAATATCTTACTCAGTATTTTAACGAGAAACAAATAGTTGATTGAAAATGAAGTATTTAAGGTTATTATCTAATCAATTATGTGTTTACATAATTTTTATCGTATATATAATGAATTATTACCCATAAACTGAAAATTCACAAAAACGTGGAAAACGGCAAAATATTGCCTAATTCGATGATATTTTGTTTAAATCACATAGAGGAAAAGGGGATGATAAACGTCAAAATATTGTTAAATTCGATGATTTTTCGTACGAAACAAAATGCAAGAAAACTTGCTTAAAATGCAATAATTTGCGACATTCTGAGATTTGAAGGCCAAATCAGATATCGTGATACTACATGAAATAGTATCGAAATATTGGTAAAAATGAATATATTTTCGTAATATCAAACAACATGAATAACGTTAAAAAGTCACAATTTTACCATATTTGAGGATTTTAACTTCAAATCATAGAGCGAGGTTTCGTATTATAGATCCAAGAAAAGACATATGACAATGTTGTTTCCAATACAAATGATAAAACCAATGTGTTTTCATTAGAATTAACTAAAATGTTCATGATTTTTCGTTTATATTACCGATGGAAGATGTACACGTAAAACCGCTCTAATCCGGCTGAAACGTCGATATATGCAATAAAAACAGAACTTCTCCCCTTTTCAATATCTTTTTCAGTATTTAAATGAGAAACAAATAGTTGATTGAAAATGAAGTATTTAAGGTTATTATCTAATAAATTATGTGTTTGCATCATTTTTATCGTATATATAATGAATTATTACCCATAAATTGAAAATTCACAAAAACGTGGAAAATGGTAAAATATTGCCTAATTCGATGATATTTTGTTTAAATCACATAGAGGAAAACGGGATGATAAACGTCAAAATATTGCTAAATTCGATGATTTTTCGTATGAAACAAAATGCAAGAAAACTTGCTTAAAATGCAATATTATGCGACATTCTGAGATTTGAAGGCCAAATCCGATATCGTGATACTACATGAAATAGTATCGAAATATTGGGGGTAAAAATGAATATATTTTCGTAATATCAAACTACATGAATAACGTTAAAAAGTCACTATTTTACCATATTTGAGGATTTTAACTTCAAATCATAGAGCGAGGTATCGTATTATTTAGATCCAAGAAAAGACATATGACAATGTTGTTTCCAATACAAATGATAAAACCCATGTGTTTTCATTAGAATTAACTAAAATGTTCATGATTTTCCGTTTATATTACCGATGGAAAATGTACACGTAAAACCGCTCTAATCCGGCTGAAACGTCGATATATGCAATAAAAACAGAACTTCTCCCCTTTTCAATATCTTACTCAGTATTTTAACGAGAAACAAATAGTTGATTGAAAATGAAGTATTTAAGGTTATTATCTAATCAATTATGTGTTTACATCATTTTTATCGTATATATAATGAATTATTACCCATAAACTGAAAATTCACAAAAACGTGGAAAACGGCAAAATATTGCCTAATTCGATGATATTTTGTTTAAATCACATAGAGGAAAACGGGATGATAAACGTCAAAATATTGTTAAATTCGATGATTTTTCGTACCAAACAAAATGCAAGAAAACTTGCTTAAAATGCAATATTATGCGACATTCTGAGATTTGAAGGCCAAATCAGATATCGTGATACTACATGAAATAGTATCGAAATATTGGTAAAAATGAATATATTTTCGTAATATCAAACTACATGAATAACGTTAAAAAGTCACTATTTTACCATATTTGAGGATTTTAACTTCAAATCATAGAGCGAGGTTTCGTATTATTTAGATCCAAGAAAAGACATATAACAATGTTGTTTCCAATACAAATGATAAAACCCATGTGTTTTCATTAGAATTAACTAAAATGTTCATGATTTTCCGTTTATATTACCGATGGAAAATGTACACGTAAAACCGCTCTAATCCGGCTGAAACGTCGATATATGCAATAAAAACAGTACTTCTCCCCTTTTCAATATCTTACTCAGTATTTAAATGAGAAACAAATAGTTGATTGAAAATGAAGTATTTAAGGTTATTATCTAATCAATTATGTGTTTACATCATTTTTATCGTATATATAATGAATTATTACCCATAAACTGAAAATTCACAAAAACGTGGAAAACGGCAAAATATTGCCTAATTCGATGATATTTTGTTTAAATCACATAGAGGAAAAGGGGATGATAAACGTCAAAATATTGTTAAATTCGATGATTTTTCGTACGAAACAAAATGCAAGAAAACTTGCATTACCCTTGTGAGCGGCATATGACGATTTTAGCACTCTAAGGGTTAAGACGGATAAAACATTTCATGCCCATGGGCATGAAAGAGTTGGGAAGGAATAGCCGGAGTTCCCAGTTAGCGTATTGCTTCCTCCCTCTACAATCCTCTATACCACCCTTACCACAACTCATATATGCCTCTATACGCCCCAAGTGAATCATCGCTGCCTAATATTGCTTAAAATGCAATATTATGCGACATTCTGAGATTTGAAGGCCAAATCAGATATCGTGATACTACATGAAATAGTATCGAAATATTGGTAAAAATGAATATATTTTCGTAATATCAAACTACATGAATAACGTTAAAAAGTCACTATTTTACCATATTTGAAGATTTTAACTTCAAATCATAGAGCGAGGTTTCGTATTATTTAGATCCAAGAAAAGACATATGACAATGTTGTTTTCAATACAAATGATAAAACCAATGTGTTTTCATTAGAATTAACTAAAATGTTCATGATTTTCCGTTTATATTACCGATGGAAGATGTACACGTAAAACCGCTCTAATCCGGCTGAAACGTCGATATATGCAATAAAAACAGAACTTCTCCCCTTTTCAATATCTTACTCAGTATTTTAACGAGAAACAAATAGTTGATTGAAAATGAAGTATTTAAGGTTATTATCTAATCAATTATGTGTTTGCATCATTTTTATCGTATATATAATGAATTATTACCCATAAACTGATAATTCACAAAAACGTGGAAAACGGCAAAATATTGCCTAATTCGATAATATTTTGTTTAAATCACATAGAGGAAAAGGGGATGATAAACGTCAAAATATTGTTAAATTCGATGATTTTTCGTACGAAACAAATTGCAAGAAAACTTGCTTAAAATGCAATATTATGCGACATTCTGAGATTTGAAGGCCAAATCAGATATCGTGATACCACATGAAATAGTACCGAAATATTGGTAAAAATGAATATATTTTCGTAATATCAAACTACATGAATAACGTTAAAAAGTCACTATTTTACAATATTTGAGGATTTTAACTTCAAATCATTGAGCGAGGTTTCGTATTATTTAGATCCAAGAAAAGACATATGACAATGTTGTTTCCAATACGAATGATAAAACCAATGTGTTTTCATTAGAATTAACTAAAATGTTCATGATTTTCCGTTTATATTACCGATGGAAGATGTAAACGTAAAACCGCTCAAATCCGGCTGAAACGTCGATATATGCAATAAAAACAGAACTTCTCCCCTTTTCAATATCTTACTCAGTATTTTAACGAGAAACAAATAGTTGATTGAAAATGAAGTATTTAAGGTTATTATCTAATCAATTATGTGTTTACATCATTTTTATCGTATATATAATGAATTATTACCCATAAACTGAAAATTCACAAAAACGTGGAAAACGGCAAAATATTGCCTAATTCGATGATATTATGTTTAAATCACATAGAGGAAAACGGGATGATAAACGTCAAAATATTGTTAAATTCGATGATTTTTCGTACCAAACAAAATGCAAGAAAACTTGCTTAAAATGCAATATTATGCGACATTCTGAGATTTGAAGGCCAAATCAGATATCGTGATACTACATGAAATAGTATCGAAATATTGGTAAAAATGAATATATTTTCGTAATATCAAACTACATGAATAACGTTAAAAAGTCACTATTTTACCATATTTGAGGATTTTAACTTCAAATCATAGAGCGAGGTTTCGTATTATTTAGATCCAAGAAAAGACATATAACAATGTTGTTTCCAATACAAATGATAAAACCCATGTGTTTTCATTAGAATTAACTAAAATGTTCATGATTTTCCGTTTATATTACCGATGGAAAATGTACACGTAAAACCGCTCTAATCCGGCTGAAACGTCGATATATGCAATAAAAACAGTACTTCTCCCCTTTTCAATATCTTACTCAGTATTTAAATGAGAAACAAATAGTTGATTGAAAATGAAGTATTTAAGGTTATTATCTAATCAATTATGTGTTTACATCATTTTTATCGTATATATAATGAATTATTACCCATAAACTGAAAATTCACAAAAACGTGGAAAACGGCAAAATATTGCCTAATTCGATGATATTTTGTTTAAATCACATAGAAGAAAAGGGGATGATAAACGTCAAAATATATTGTTAAATTCGATGATTTTTCGTACGAAACAAAATGCAAGAAAACTTGCTTAAAATGCAATATTATGCGACATTCTGAGATTTGAAGGCCAAATCAGATATCGTGATACTACATTAAATAGTATCGAAATATTGGTAAAAATGAATATATTTTCGTAATATCAAACTACATGAATAACGTTAAAAAGTCACTATTTTACCATATTTGAAGATTTTAACTTCAAATCATAGAGCGAGGTTTCGTATTATTTAGATCCAAGAAAAGACATATGACAATGTTGTTTTCAATACAAATGATAAAACCAATGTGTTTTCATTAGAATTAACTAAAATGTTCATGATTTTCCGTTTATATTACCGATGGAAGATGTACACGTAAAACCGCTCTAATCCGGCTGAAACGTCGATATATGCAATAAAAACAGAACTTCTCCCCTTTTCAATATCTTACTCAGTATTTTAACGAGAAACAAATAGTTGATTGAAAATGAAGTATTTGAGGTTATTATCTAATCAATTATGTGTTTGCATCATTTTTATCGTATATATAATGAATTATTACCCATAAACTGAAAATTCACAAAAACGTGGAAAACGGTAAAATATTGCCTAATTCGATGATATTTTGTTTAAATCACATAGAAAAAAAGGGGATGATAAACGTCAAAATATTGCTAAATTCGATGATTTTTCGTACGAAACAAAATGCAAGAAACTTGCTTAAAATGCAATATTATGCGACATTCTAAGATTTGAAGGCCAAATCAGATATCGTGATCCCTACATGAAATAGTATCGAAATATTGGCAAAAATTAATATATTTTCGTAATATCAAACTACATGAATAACGTTAAAAAGTCACTATTTTACCATATTTGAGGATTTTAACTTCAAATCATAGAGCGAGGTTTCGTATTATTTAGATCCAAGAAAAGACATATGACAATGTTGTTTCCAATACAAATGATAAAACCAATGTGTTTTCATTAGAATTAACTAAAATGTTCATGATTTTCCGTTTATATTACCGATGGAAGATGTAAACGCAAAACCGCTCTAATCCGGCTGAAAAGTCAATATATGCAATAAAAACAGAACTTCTCCCCTTTTCAATATCTTACTCAGTATTTTAACGAGAAACAAATAGTTGATTGAAAATGAAGTATTTAAGGTTATTATCTAATCAATTATGTGTTTACATCATTTTTATCGTATATATAATGAATTATTACCCATAAACTGAAAATTCACAAAAACGTGGAAAACGGCAAAATATTGCCTAATTCGATGATATTTTGTTTAAATCACATAGAGGAAAAGGGGATGATAAACGTCAAAATATTGTTAAATTCGATGATTTTTCGTACGAAACAAAATGCAAGAAAACTTGCTTAAAATGCAATATTATGCGACATTCTGAGATTTGAAGGCCAAATCAGATATCGTGATACTACATGAAATAGTATCGAAATATTGGTAAAAATGAATATATTTTCGTAATATCAAACTACATGAATAACGTTAAAAAGTCACTATTTTACCATATTTGAAGATTTTAACTTCAAATCATAGAGCGAGGTTTCTTATTATTTAGATCCAAGAAAAGACATATGACAATGTTGTTTTCAATACAAATGATAAAACCAATGTGTTTTCATTAGAATTAACTAAAATGTTCATGATTTTCCGTTTATATTACCGATGGAAGATGTACACGTAAAACCGCTCTAATCCGGCTGAAACGTCGATATATGCAATAAAAACAGAACTTCTCCCCTTTTCAATATCTTACTCAGTATTTTAACGAGAAACAAATAGTTGATTGAAAATGAAGTATTTAAGGTTATTATCTAATCAATTATGTGTTTGCATCATTTTTATCGTATATATAATGAATTATTACCCATAAACTGATAATTCACAAAAACGTGGAAAACGGCAAAATATTGCCTAATTCGATAATATTTTGTTTAAATCACATAGAGGAAAAGGGGATGATAAACGTCAAAATATTGTTAAATTCGATGATTTTTCGTACGAAACAAAATGCAAGAAAACTTGCTTAAAATGCAATATTATGCGACATTCTGAGATTTGAAGGCCAAATCAGATATCGTGATACCACATGAAATAGTATCGAAATATTGGTAAAAATGAATATATTTTCGTAATATCAAACTACATGAATAACGTTAAAAAGTCACTATTTTACAATATTTGAGGATTTTAACTTCAAATCATTGAGCGAGGTTTCGTATTATTTAGATCCAAGAAAAGACATATGACAATGTTGTTTCCAATACGAATGATAAAACCAATGTGTTTTCATTAGAATTAACTAAAATGTTCATGATTTTCCGTTTACATTACCGATGGAAGATGTAAACGTAAAACCGCTCAAATCCGGCTGAAACGTCGATATATGCAATAAAAACAGAACTTCTCCCCTTTTCAATATCTTACTCAGTATTTTAACGAGAAACAAATAGTTGATTGAAAATGAAGTATTTAAGGTTATTATCTAATCAATTATGTGTTTACATAATTTTTATCGTATATATAATGAATTATTACCCATAAACTGAAAATTCACAAAAACGTGGAAAACGGCAAAATATTGCCTAATTCGATGATATTTTGTTTAAATCACATAGAGGAAAAGGGGATGATAAACGTCAAAATATTGTTAAATTCGATGATTTTTCGTACGAAACAAAATGCAAGAAAACTTGCTTAAAATGCAATAATTTGCGACATTCTGAGATTTGAAGGCCAAATCAGATATCGTGATACTACATGAAATAGTATCGAAATATTGGTAAAAATGAATATATTTTCGTAATATCAAACAACATGAATAACGTTAAAAAGTCACAATTTTACCATATTTGAGGATTTTAACTTCAAATCATAGAGCGAGGTTTCGTATTATAGATCCAAGAAAAGACATATGACAATGTTGTTTCCAATACAAATGATAAAACCAATGTGTTTTCATTAGAATTAACTAAAATGTTCATGATTTTTCGTTTATATTACCGATGGAAGATGTACACGTAAAACCGCTCTAATCCGGCTGAAACGTCGATATATGCAATAAAAACAGAACTTCTCCCCTTTTCAATATCTTTTTCAGTATTTAAATGAGAAACAAATAGTTGATTGAAAATGAAGTATTTAAGGTTATTATCTAATAAATTATGTGTTTGCATCATTTTTATCGTATATATAATGAATTATTACCCATAAATTGAAAATTCACAAAAACGTGGAAAATGGTAAAATATTGCCTAATTCGATGATATTTTGTTTAAATCACATAGAGGAAAACGGGATGATAAACGTCAAAATATTGCTAAATTCGATGATTTTTCGTATGAAACAAAATGCAAGAAAACTTGCTTAAAATGCAATATTATGCGACATTCTGAGATTTGAAGGCCAAATCCGATATCGTGATACTACATGAAATAGTATCGAAATATTGGGGGTAAAAATGAATATATTTTCGTAATATCAAACTACATGAATAACGTTAAAAAGTCACTATTTTACCATATTTGAGGATTTTAACTTCAAATCATAGAGCGAGGTATCGTATTATTTAGATCCAAGAAAAGACATATGACAATGTTGTTTCCAATACAAATGATAAAACCAATGTGTTTTCATTAGAATTAACTAAAATGTTCATAATTTTCCGTTTATATTACCGATGGAAGATGTAAACGTAAAACCGCTCTAATCCGGCTGAAACGTCGATATATGCAATAAAAACAGAACTTCTCCCCTTTTCAATATCTTACTCAGTATTTTAACGAGAAACAAATAGTTGATTGAAAATGAAGTATTTAAGGTTATTATCTAATCAATTATGTGGTTGCATCATTTTTATCGTATATATAATGAATTATTACCCATAAACTGAAAATTCACAAAAACGTGGAAAACGGCAAAATATTGCCTAATTCGATGATATTTTGTTTAAATCACATTGAGGAAAAGGGGATGATAAACGTCAAAATACTGTTAAATTCGATGATTTTTCGTACGAAACAAAATGCAAGAAAACTTGCTTAAAATGCAATATTATGCGACATTCTGAGATTTGAAGGCCAAATCAGATATCGTGATACTACATGAAATAGTATCGAAATATTGGTAAAAATGAATATATTTTCGTAATATCAAACAACATGAATAACGTTAAAAAGTCACTATTTTACCATATTTGAGGATTTTAACTTCAAATCATAGAGCGAGGTTTCGTATTATTTAGATCCAAGAAAAGACATATGACAATGTTGTTTTCAATACAAATGATAAAACCAATGTGTTTTCATTAGAATTAACTAAAATGTTCATGATTTTCCGTTTATATTACCGATGGAAGATGTAAACGTAAAACCACTCTAATCCGGCTGAAACGTCGATATATGCAATAAAAACAGAACTTCTCCCCTTTTCAATATCTTACTCAGTATTTTAACGAGAAACAAATAGTTGATTGAAAATGAAGTATTTAAGGTTATTATCTAATCAATTATGTGTTTACATCATTTTTATCGTATATATAATGAATTATTACCCATAAACTGAAAATTCACAAAAACGTGGAAAACGGCAAAATATTGCCTAATTCGATGATATTTTGTTTAAATCACATAGAGGAAAAGGGGATGATAAACGTCAAAATATTGTTAAATTCGATGATTTTTCGTACGAAACAAAATGCAAGAAAACTTGCTTAAAATGCAATATTATGCGACATTCTGAGATTTGAAGGCCAAATCAGATATCGTGATACTACATGAAATAGTATCGAAATATTGGTAAAAATGAATATATTTTCGTAATATCAAACTACATGAATAACGTTAAAAAGTCACTATTTTACCATATTTGAGGATTTTAACTTCAAATCATAGAGCGAGGTTTCGTATTATTTAGATCCAAGAAAAGACATATGACAATGTTGTTTCCAATACAAATGATAAAACCAATGTGTTTTCATTAGAATTAACTAAAATGTTCATGATTTTCCGTTTATATTACCGATGGAAGATGTAAACGCAAAACCGCTCTAATCCGGCTGAAACGTCGATATATGCAATAAAAACAGAACTTCTCCCCTTTTCAATATCTTACTCAGTATTTTAACGAGAAACAAATAGTTGATTGAAAATGAAGTATTTAAGGTTATTATCTAATCAATTATGTGTTTACATCATTTTTATCGTATATATAATGAATTATTACCCATAAACTGAAAATTCACAAAAACGTGGAAAACGGCAAAATATTGCCTAATTCGATGATATTTTGTTTAAATCACATAGAGGAAAAGGGGATGATAAACGTCAAAATATTGTTAAATTCGATGATTTTTCGTACGAAACAAAATGCAAGAAAACTTGCTTAAAATGCAATATTATGCGACATTCTGAGATTTGAAGGCCAAATCAGATATCGTGATACTACATGAAATAGTATCGAAATATTGGTAAAAATGAATATATTTTCGTAATATCAAACTACATGAATAACGTTAAAAAGTCACTATTTTACCATATTTGAGGATTTTAACTTCAAATCATAGAGCGAGGTTTCGTATTATTTAGATCCAAGAAAAGATATATGACAATGTTGTTTCCAATACAAATGATAAAACCAATGTGTTTTCATTAGAATTAACTAAAATGTTCATGATTTTCCGTTTATATTACCGATGGAAGATGTAAACGCAAAACCGCTCTAATCCGGCTGAAACGTCGATATATGCAATAAAAACAGAACTTCTCCCCTTTTCAATATCTTACTCAGTATTTTAACGAGAAACAAATAGTTGATTGAAAATGAAGTATGTAAGGTTATTATCTAATCAATTATGTGTTTACATCATTTTTATCGTATATATAATGAATTATTACCCATAAACTGAAAATTCACAAAAACGTGGAAAACGGCAAAATATTGCCTAATTCGATGATATTTTGTTTAAATCACATAGAGGAAAAGGGGATGATAAACGTCAAAATATTGTTAAATTCGATGATTTTTCGTACGAAACAAAATGCAAGAAAACTTGCTTAAAATGCAATATTATGCGACATTCTGAGATTTGAAGGCCAAATCAGATATCGTGATACTACATGAAATAGTATCGAAATATTGGTAAAAATGAATATATTTTCGTAATATCAAACTACATGAATAACGTTAAAAAGTCACTATTTTACCATATTTGAGGATTTTAACTTCAAATCATAGAGCGAGGTTTCGTATTATTTAGATCCAAGAAAAGACATATGACAATGTTGTTTCCAATACAAATGATAAAACCAATGTGTTTTCATTAGAATTAACTAAAATGTTCATGATTTTCCGTTTATATTACCGATGGAAGATGTAAACGCAAAACCGCTCTAATCCGGCTGAAACGTCGATATATGCAATAAAAACAGAACTTCTCCCCTTTTCAATATCTTACTCAGTATTTTAACGAGAAACAAATAGTTGATTGAAAATGAAGTATTTAAGGTTATTATCTAATCAATTATGTGTTTACATCATTTTTATCGTATATATAATGAATTATTACCCATAAACTGAAAATTCACAAAAACGTGGAAAACGGCAAAATATTGCCTAATTCGAT
>NW_027189151.1:870486-906885 GCF_040958095.1 Procambarus clarkii | reverse complement strand
TATTGGTAAAAATGAATATATTTTCGTAATATCAAACTACATGAATAACGTTAAAAAGTCACTATTTTACCATATTTGAGGATTTTAACTTCAAATCATAGAGCGAGGTTTCGTATTATTTAGATCCAAGAAAAGACATATGACAATGTTGTTTCCAATACAAATGATAAAACCAATGTGTTTTCATTAGAATTAACTAAAATGTTCATGATTTTCCGTTTATATTACCGATGGAAGATGTAAACGCAAAACCGCTCTAATCCGGCTGAAACGTCGATATATGCAATAAAAACAGAACTTCTCCCCTTTTCAATATCTTACTCAGTATTTTAACGAGAAACAAATAGTTGATTGAAAATGAAGTATTTAAGGTTATTATCTAATCAATTATGTGTTTACATCATTTTTATCGTATATATAATGAATTATTACCCATAAACTGAAAATTCACAAAAACGTGGAAAACGGCAAAATATTGCCTAATTCGATGATATTTTGTTTAAATCACATAGAGGAAAAGGGGATGATAAACGTCAAAATATTGTTAAATTCGATGATTTTTCGTACGAAACAAAATGCAAGAAAACTTGCTTAAAATGCAATATTATGCGACATTCTGAGATTTGAAGGCCAAATCAGATATCGTGATACTACATGAAATAGTATCGAAATATTGGTAAAAATGAATATATTTTCGTAATATCAAACTACATGAATAACGTTAAAAAGTCACTATTTTACCATATTTGAAGATTTTAACTTCAAATCATAGAGCGAGGTTTCGTATTATTTAGATCCAAGAAAAGACATATGACAATGTTGTTTTCAATACAAATGATAAAACCAATGTGTTTTCATTAGAATTAACTAAAATGTTCATGATTTTCCGTTTATATTACCGATGGAAGATGTACACGTAAAACCGCTCTAATCCGGCTGAAACGTCGATATATGCAATAAAAACAGAACTTCTCCCCTTTTCAATATCTTACTCAGTATTTTAACGAGAAACAAATAGTTGATTGAAAATGAAGTATTTAAGGTTATTATCTAATCAATTATGTGTTTACATCATTTTTATCGTATATATAATGAATTATTACCCATAAACTGAAAATTCACAAAAACGTGGAAAACGGTAAAATATTGCCTAATTCGATGATATTTTGTTTAAATCACATAGAAAAAAAGGGGATGATAAACGTCAAAATATTGCTAAATTCGATGATTTTTCGTACGAAACAAAATGCAAGAAACTTGCTTAAAATGCAATATTATGCGACATTCTAAGATTTGAAGGCCAAATCAGATATCGTGACCCCTGCATGAAATAGTATCGAAATATTGGTAAAAATGAATATATTTTCGTAATATCAAACTACATGAATAACGTTAAAAAGTCACTATTTTACCATATTTGAGGATTTTAACTTCAAATCATTGAGCGAGGTTTCGTATTATTTAGATCCAAGAAAAGACATATGACAATGTTGTTTCCAATACGATTGATAAAACCAATGTGTTTTCATTAGAATTAACTAAAATGTTCATGATTTTCCGTTTATATTACCGATGGAAGATGTAAACGTAAAACCGCTCAAATCCGGCTGAAACGTCGATATATGCAATAAAAACAGAACTTCTCCCCTTTTCAATATCTTACTCAGTATTTTAACGAGAAACAAATAGTTGATTGAAAATGAAGTATTTAAGGTTATTATCTAATCAATTATGTGTTTACATCATTTTTATCGTATATATAATGAATTATTACCCATAAACTGAAAATTCACAAAAACGTGGAAAACGGCAAAATATTGCCTAATTCGATGATATTTTGTTTAAATCACATAGAGGAAAAGAGGATGATAAACGTCAAAATATTGTTAAATTCGATGATTTTTCGTACGAAACAAAATGCAAGAAAACTTGCTTAAAATGCAATATTGTGCGACATTCTGAGATTTGAAGGCCAAATCAGATATCGTGATACTACATGAAATAGTATCGAAATATTGGTAAAAATGAATATATTTTCGTAATATCAAACTACATGAATAACGTTAAAAAGTCACTATTTTACCATATTTGAGGATTTTAACTTCAAATCATAGAGCGAGGTTTCGTATTATTTAGATCCAAGAAAAGACATATGACAATGTTGTTTCCAATACAAATGATAAAACCAATGTGTTTTCATTAGAATTAACTAAAATGTTCATGATTTTCCGTTTATATTACCGATGGAAGATTTAAACGCAAAACCGCTCTAATCCGGCTGAAACGTCGATATATGCAATAAAAACAGAACTTCTCCCCTTTTCAATATCTTACTCAGTATTTAAATGAGAAACAAATAGTTGATTGAAAATGAAGTATTTAAGGTTATTATCTAATCAATTATGTGTTTACATCATTTTTATCGTATATATAATGAATTATTACCCATAAACTGAAAATTCACAAAAACGTGGAAAACGGCAAAATATTGCCTAATTCGATGATATTTTGTTTAAATCACATAGAGGAAAAGGGGATGATAAACGTCAAAATATTGTTAAATTCGATGATTTTTCGTACGAAACAAAATGCAAGAAAACTTGCTTAAAATGCAATATTATGCGACATTCTGAGATTTGAAGGCCAAATCAGATATCGTGATACTACATGAAATAGTATCGAAATATTGGTAAAAATGAATATATTTTCGTAATATCAAACTACATGAATAACGTTAAAAAGTCACTATTTTACCATATTTGAGGATTTTAACTTCAAATCATAGAGCGAGGTTTCGTATTATTTAGATCCAAGAAAAGACATATGACAATGTTGTTTCCAATACAAATGATAAAACCAATGTGTTTTCATTAGAATTAACTAAAATGTTCATGATTTTCCGTTTATATTACCGATGGAAGATGTAAACGCAAAACCGCTCTAATCCGGCTGAAACGTCGATATATGCAATAAAAACAGAACTTCTCCCCTTTTCAATATCTTACTCAGTATTTTAACGAGAAACAAATAGTTGATTGAAAATGAAGTATTTAAGGTTATTATCTAATCAATTATGTGTTTACATCATTTTTATCGTATATATAATGAATTATTACCCATAAACTGAAAATTCACAAAAACGTGGAAAACGGCAAAATATTGCCTAATTCGATGATATTTTGTTTAAATCACATAGAGGAAAAGGGGATGATAAACGTCAAAATATTGTTAAATTCGATGATTTTTCGTACGAAACAAAATGCAAGAAAACTTGCTTAAAATGCAATATTATGCGACATTCTGAGATTTGAAGGCCAAATCAGATATCGTGATACTACATGAAATAGTATCGAAATATTGGTAAAAATGAATATATTTTCGTAATATCAAACTACATGAATAACGTTAAAAAGTCACTATTTTACCATATTTGAAGATTTTAACTTCAAATCATAGAGCGAGGTTTCGTATTATTTAGATCCAAGAAAAGACATATGACAATGTTGTTTTCAATACAAATGATAAAACCAATGTGTTTTCATTAGAATTAACTAAAATGTTCATGATTTTCCGTTTATATTACCGATGGAAGATGTACACGTAAAACCGCTCTAATCCGGCTGAAACGTCGATATATGCAATAAAAACAGAACTTCTCCCCTTTTCAATATCTTACTCAGTATTTTAACGAGAAACAAATAGTTGATTGAAAATGAAGTATTTGAGGTTATTATCTAATCAATTATGTGTTTGCATCATTTTTATCGTATATATAATGAATTATTACCCATAAACTGAAAATTCACAAAAACGTGGAAAACGGTAAAATATTGCCTAATTCGATGATATTTTGTTTAAATCACATAGAAAAAAAGGGGATGATAAACGTCAAAATATTGCTAAATTCGATGATTTTTCGTACGAAACAAAATGCAAGAAACTTGCTTAAAATGCAATATTATGCGACATTCTAAGATTTGAAGGCCAAATCAGATATCGTGATCCCTGCATGAAATAGTATCGAAATATTGGTAAAAATGAATATATTTTCGTAATATCAAACTACATGAATAACGTTAAAAAGTCACTATTTTACCATATTTGAGGATTTTAACTTCAAATCATTGAGCGAGGTTTCGTATTATTTAGATCCAAGAAAAGACATATGACAATGTTGTTTCCAATACGATTGATAAAACCAATGTGTTTTCATTAGAATTAACTAAAATGTTCATGATTTTCCGTTTATATTACCGATGGAAGATGTAAACGTAAAACCGCTCAAATCCGGCTGAAACGTCGATATATGCAATAAAAACAGAACTTCTCCCCTTTTCAATATCTTACTCAGTATTTTAACGAGAAACAAATAGTTGATTGAAAATGAAGTATTTAAGGTTATTATCTAATCAATTATGTGTTTACATCATTTTTATCGTATATATAATGAATTATTACCCATAAACTGAAAATTCACAAAAACGTGGAAAACGGCAAAATATTGCCTAATTCGATGATATTTTGTTTAAATCACATAGAGGAAAAGAGGATGATAAACGTCAAAATATTGTTAAATTCGATGATTTTTCGTACGAAACAAAATGCAAGAAAACTTGCTTAAAATGCAATATTGTGCGACATTCTGAGATTTGAAGGCCAAATCAGATATCGTGATACTACATGAAATAGTATCGAAATATTGGTAAAAATGAATATATTTTCGTAATATCAAACTACATGAATAACGTTAAAAAGTCACTATTTTACCATATTTGAGGATTTTAACTTCAAATCATAGAGCGAGGTTTCGTATTATTTAGATCCAAGAAAAGACATATAACAATGTTGTTTCCAATACAAATGATAAAACCAATGTGTTTTCATTAGAATTAACTAAAATGTTCATGATTTTCCGTTTATATTACCGATGGAAGATGTAAACGTAGAACCGCTCTAATCCGGCTGAAACGTCGATATATGCAATAAAAACAGAACTTCTCCCCTTTTCAATATCTTACTCAGTATTTTAACGAGAAACAAATAGTTGATTGAAAATGAAGTATTTAAGGTTATTATCTAATCAATTATGTGTTTACATCATTTTTATCGTATATATAATGAATTATTACCCATAAACTGAAAATTCACAAAAACGTGGAAAACGGCAAAATATTGCCTAATTCGATGATATTTTGTTTAAATCACATAGAGGAAAAGGGGATGATAAACGTCAAAATATTGTTAAATTCGATGATTTTTCGTACGAAACAAAATGCAAGAAAACTTGCTTAAAATGCAATATTATGCGACATTCTGAGATTTGAAGGCCAAATCAGATATCGTGATACTACATGAAATAGTATCGAAATATTGGTAAAATTGAATATATTTTCGTAATATCAAACTACATGAATAACGTTAAAAAGTCACAATTTTACCATATTTGAGGATTTTAACTTCAAATCATAGAGCGAGGTTTCGTATTATAGATCCAAGAAAAGACATGACAATGTTGTTTCCAATACAAATGATAAAACCAATGTGTTTTCATTAGAATTAACTAAAATGTTCATGATTTTCCGTTTATATTACCGATGGAAGATGTACACGTAAAACCACTCTAATCCGGCTGAAACGTCGATATATGCAATAAAAACAGAACTTCTCCCCTTTTCAATATCTTTTTCAGTATTTTAATGAGAAACAAATAGTTGATTGAAAATGAAGTATTTAAGGTTATTATCTAATCAATTATGTGTTTGCATCATTTTTATCGTATATATAATGAATTATTACCCATAAATTGAAAATTCACAAAAACGTGGAAAATGGTAAAATATTGCCTAATTCGCTGATATTTTGTTTAAATCACATAGAGGAAAACGGGATGATAAACGCCAAAATATTGCTAAATTCGATGATTTTTCGTACGAAACAAAATGCAAGAAAACTTGCTTAAAATGCAATATTATGCGACATTCTGAGATTTGAAGGCCAAATCCGATATCGTGATACTACATGAAATAGTATCGAAATATTGGTAAAAATGAATATATTTTCGTAATATCAAACTACATGAATAACGTTAAAAAGTCACTATTTTACCATATTTGAGGATTTTAACTTCAAATCATAGAGCGAGGTTTCGTATTATTTAGATCCAAGAAAAGACATATGACAATGTTGTTTCCAATACAAATGATAAAACCAATGTGTTTTCATTAGAATTAACTAAAATGTTCATGATTTTCCGTTTATATTACCGATGGAAGATGTAAACGTAAAACCGCTCTAATCCGGCTGAAACGTCGATATATGCAATCAAAACAAAACTTCTCCCCTTTTCAATATCTTACTCAGTATTTTAACGAGAAACAAATAGTTGATTGAAAATGAAGTATTTAAGGTTATTATCTAATCAATTATGTGGTTGCATCATATTTATCGTATATATAATGAATTATTACCCATAAACTGAAAATTCACAAAAACGTGGAAAACGGCAAAATATTGCCTAATTCGATGATATTTTGTTTAAATCACATTGAGGAAAAGGGGATGATAAACGTCAAAATATTGTTAAATTCGATGATTTTTCGTTCGAAACAAAATGCAAGAAAACTTGCTTAAAATGCAATATTATGCGACATTCTGAGATTTGAAGGCCAAATCAGATATCGTGATACTACATGAAATAGTATCGAAATATTGGTAAAAATGAATATATTTTCGTAATATCAAACTACATGAATAACGTTAAAAAGTCACTATTTTACCATATTTGAGGATTTTAACTTCAAATCATAGAGCGAGGTTTCGTATTATTTAGATCCAAGAAAAGACATATGACAATGTTGTTTCCAATACAAATGATAAAACCAATGTGTTTTCATTAGAATTAACTAAAATGTTCAAGATTTTCCGTTTATATTACCAATGGAAGATGTACACGTAAAACCGCTCTAATCCGGCTGAAACGTCGATATATGCAATAAAAACAGAACTTCTCCCCTTTTCAATATCTTACTCAGTATTTTAACGAGAAACAAATAGTTGATTGAAAATGTAGTAGATAAGGTTATTATCTAATCAATTATGTGTTTGCATCATTTTTATCGTATATATAATGAATTATTACCCATAAACTGAAAATTCACAAAAACGTGGAAAACGGCAAAATATTGCCTAATTCGATGATATTTTGTTTAAATCACATAGAGGAAAAGGGGATGATAAACGTCAAAATATTGTTAAATTCGATGATTTTTCGTACGAAACAAAATGCAAGAAAACTTGCTTAAAATGCAATATTATGCGACATTCTGAGATTTGAAGGCCAAATCAGATATCGTGATACTACATAAAATAGTATCGAAATATTGGTAAAAATGAATATATTTTCGTAATATCAAACTACATGAATAACGTTAAAAAGTCACTATTTTACCATATTTGAGGATTTTAACTTTAAATCATAGAGCAAGAATTCGTATTATTTAGATCCAAGAAAAGACATATGACAATGTTGTTTCCAATTCAAATGATAAAACCAATGTGTTTTCATTAGAATTAACTAAAATAGTCATGATTTTCCGTTTATATTACCAATGGAAGATGTACACGTAAAACCGCTCTAATCCGGCTGAAACGTCGATATATGCAATAAAAACAGAACTTCTCCCCTTTTCAATATCTTACTCAGTATTTAAATGAGAAACAAATAGTTGATTGAAAATGAAGTATTTAAGGTTATTATCTAATCAATTATGTGTTTACATCATTTTTATCGTATATATAATGAATTATTACCCATAAACTGAAAATTCACAAAAACGTGAAAAACGGCAAAATATTGCCTAATTCGATGATATTTTGTTTAAATCACATAGAGGAAAAGGGGATGATAAACGTCAAAATATTGTTAAATTCGATGATTTTTCGTACGAAACAAAATGCAAGAAAACTTGCTTAAAATGCAATATTATGCGACATTCTGAGATTTGAAGGCCAAATCCGATATCGTGATACTACATGAAATAGTATGGAAATATTGGTAAAAATGAATATATTTTCGTATTATCAAACTACATGAATAACGTTAAAAAGTCACTATTTTACCATATTTGAGGATTTTAACTTCTTATCATTGAGCGAGGTTTCGTATTATTTAGATCCAAGAAAAGACATATGACAATGTTGTTTCCAATACAAATGATAAAACCAATGTGTTTTCATTAGAATTAACTAAAATGTTCATGATTTTCCGTTTATATTACCGATAGAAGATGTAAACGTAAAACCGCTCTAATCCGGCTGAAATGTCGATATATGCAATAAAAACAGAACTTCTCCCCTTTTCAATATCTTACTCAGTATTTTAACGAGAAACAAATAGTTGATTGAAAATGAAGTATTTAAGGTTATTATCTAATCAATTATGTGGTTGCATCATTTTTATCGTATATATAATGAATTATTACCCATAAACTGAAAATTCACAAAAACGTGGAAAACGGCAAAATATTGCCTAATTCGATGATATTTTGTTTAAATCACATAGAGGAAAAGGGGATGATAAACGTCAAAATATTGTTAAATTCGATGATTTTTCGTACGAAACAAAATGCAAGAAAACTTGCTTAAAATGCAATATTATGCAACATTCTGAGATTTGAAGGCCAAATCAGATATCGTGATACTACATAAAATAGTATCGAAATATTGGTAAAAATGAATATATTTTCGTAATATCAAACTACATGAATAACGTTAAAAAGTCACTATTTTACCATATTTGAGGATTTTAACTTTAAATCATAGAGCGAGGTTTCGTATTATTTAGATCCAAGAAAAGACATATGACAATGTTGTTTCCAATACAAATGATAAAACCAATGTGTTTTCATTAGAATTAACTAAAATGTTCATGATTTTCCGTTTATATTACCAATGGAAGATGTACACGTAAAACCGCTCAAATCCGGCTGAAACGTCGATATATGCAATAAAAACAGAACTTCTCCCCTTTTCAATATCTTACTCAGTATTTTAACGAGAAACAAATAGTTGATTGAAAATGAAGTATTTAAGGTTATTATCTAATCAATTATGTGTTTACATCATTTTTATCGTATATATAATGAATTATTACCCATAAACTGAAAATTCACAAAAACGTGGAAAACGGCAAAATATTGCCTAATTCGATGATATTTTGTTTAAATCACATAGAGGAAAAGAGGATGATAAACGTCAAAATATTGTTAAATTCGATGATTTTTCGTACGAAACAAAATGCAAGAAAACTTGCTTAAAATGCAATATTGTGCGACATTCTGAGATTTGAAGGCCAAATCAGATATCGTGATACTACATGAAATAGTATCGAAATATTGGTAAAAATGAATATATTTTCGTAATATCAAACTACATGAATAACGTTAAAAAGTCACTATTTTACCATATTTGAGGATTTTAACTTCAAATCATAGAGCGAGGTTTCGTATTATTTAGATCCAAGAAAAGACATATAACAATGTTGTTTCCAATACAAATGATAAAACCAATGTGTTTTCATTAGAATTAACTAAAATGTTCATGATTTTCCGTTTATATTACCGATGGAAGATGTAAACGTAGAACCGCTCTAATCCGGCTGAAACGTCGATATATGCAATAAAAACAGAACTTCTCCCCTTTTCAATATCTTACTCAGTATTTTAACGAGAAACAAATAGTTGATTGAAAATGAAGTATTTAAGGTTATTATCTAATCAATTATGTGTTTACATCATTTTTATCGTATATATAATGAATTATTACCCATAAACTGAAAATTCACAAAAACGTGGAAAACGGCAAAATATTGCCTAATTCGATGATATTTTGTTTAAATCACATAGAGGAAAAGGGGATGATAAACGTCAAAATATTGTTAAATTCGATGATTTTTCGTACGAAACAAAATGCAAGAAAACTTGCTTAAAATGCAATATTATGCGACATTCTGAGATTTGAAGGCCAAATCAGATATCGTGATACTACATGAAATAGTATCGAAATATTGGTAAAATTGAATATATTTTCGTAATATCAAACTACATGAATAACGTTAAAAAGTCACAATTTTACCATATTTGAGGATTTTAACTTCAAATCATAGAGCGAGGTTTCGTATTATAGATCCAAGAAAAGACATGACAATGTTGTTTCCAATACAAATGATAAAACCAATGTGTTTTCATTAGAATTAACTAAAATGTTCATGATTTTCCGTTTATATTACCGATGGAAGATGTACACGTAAAACCACTCTAATCCGGCTGAAACGTCGATATATGCAATAAAAACAGAACTTCTCCCCTTTTCAATATCTTTTTCAGTATTTTAATGAGAAACAAATAGTTGATTGAAAATGAAGTATTTAAGGTTATTATCTAATCAATTATGTGTTTGCATCATTTTTATCGTATATATAATGAATTATTACCCATAAATTGAAAATTCACAAAAACGTGGAAAATGGTAAAATATTGCCTAATTCGCTGATATTTTGTTTAAATCACATAGAGGAAAACGGGATGATAAACGCCAAAATATTGCTAAATTCGATGATTTTTCGTACGAAACAAAATGCAAGAAAACTTGCTTAAAATGCAATATTATGCGACATTCTGAGATTTGAAGGCCAAATCCGATATCGTGATACTACATGAAATAGTATCGAAATATTGGTAAAAATGAATATATTTTCGTAATATCAAACTACATGAATAACGTTAAAAAGTCACTATTTTACCATATTTGAGGATTTTAACTTCAAATCATAGAGCGAGGTTTCGTATTATTTAGATCCAAGAAAAGACATATGACAATGTTGTTTCCAATACAAATGATAAAACCAATGTGTTTTCATTAGAATTAACTAAAATGTTCATGATTTTCCGTTTATATTACCGATGGAAGATGTAAACGTAAAACCGCTCTAATCCGGCTGAAACGTCGATATATGCAATCAAAACAGAACTTCTCCCCTTTTCAATATCTTACTCAGTATTTTAACGAGAAACAAATAGTTGATTGAAAATGAAGTATTTAAGGTTATTATCTAATCAATTATGTGGTTGCATCATATTTATCGTATATATAATGAATTATTACCCATAAACTGAAAATTCACAAAAACGTGGAAAACGGCAAAATATTGCCTAATTCGATGATATTTTGTTTAAATCACATTGAGGAAAAGGGGATGATAAACGTCAAAATATTGTTAAATTCGATGATTTTTCGTTCGAAACAAAATGCAAGAAAACTTGCTTAAAATGCAATATTATGCGACATTCTGAGATTTGAAGGCCAAATCAGATATCGTGATACTACATGAAATAGTATCGAAATATTGGTAAAAATGAATATATTTTCGTAATATCAAACTACATGAATAACGTTAAAAAGTCACTATTTTACCATATTTGAGGATTTTAACTTCAAATCATAGAGCGAGGTTTCGTATTATTTAGATCCAAGAAAAGACATATGACAATGTTGTTTCCAATACAAATGATAAAACCAATGTGTTTTCATTAGAATTAACTAAAATGTTCAAGATTTTCCGTTTATATTACCAATGGAAGATGTACACGTAAAACCGCTCTAATCCGGCTGAAACGTCGATATATGCAATAAAAACAGAACTTCTCCCCTTTTCAATATCTTACTCAGTATTTTAACGAGAAACAAATAGTTGATTGAAAATGTAGTAGATAAGGTTATTATCTAATCAATTATGTGTTTGCATCATTTTTATCGTATATATAATGAATTATTACCCATAAACTGAAAATTCACAAAAACGTGGAAAACGGCAAAATATTGCCTAATTCGATGATATTTTGTTTAAATCACATAGAGGAAAAGGGGATGATAAACGTCAAAATATTGTTAAATTCGATGATTTTTCGTACGAAACAAAATGCAAGAAAACTTGCTTAAAATGCAATATTATGCGACATTCTGAGATTTGAAGGCCAAATCAGATATCGTGATACTACATAAAATAGTATCGAAATATTGGTAAAAATGAATATATTTTCGTAATATCAAACTACATGAATAACGTTAAAAAGTCACTATTTTACCATATTTGAGGATTTTAACTTTAAATCATAGAGCAAGAATTCGTATTATTTAGATCCAAGAAAAGACATATGACAATGTTGTTTCCAATTCAAATGATAAAACCAATGTGTTTTCATTAGAATTAACTAAAATAGTCATGATTTTCCGTTTATATTACCAATGGAAGATGTACACGTAAAACCGCTCTAATCCGGCTGAAACGTCGATATATGCAATAAAAACAGAACTTCTCCCCTTTTCAATATCTTACTCAGTATTTAAATGAGAAACAAATAGTTGATTGAAAATGAAGTATTTAAGGTTATTATCTAATCAATTATGTGTTTACATCATTTTTATCGTATATATAATGAATTATTACCCATAAACTGAAAATTCACAAAAACGTGAAAAACGGCAAAATATTGCCTAATTCGATGATATTTTGTTTAAATCACATAGAGGAAAAGGGGATGATAAACGTCAAAATATTGTTAAATTCGATGATTTTTCGTACGAAACAAAATGCAAGAAAACTTGCTTAAAATGCAATATTATGCGACATTCTGAGATTTGAAGGCCAAATCCGATATCGTGATACTACATGAAATAGTATGGAAATATTGGTAAAAATGAATATATTTTCGTATTATCAAACTACATGAATAACGTTAAAAAGTCACTATTTTACCATATTTGAGGATTTTAACTTCTTATCATTGAGCGAGGTTTCGTATTATTTAGATCCAAGAAAAGACATATGACAATGTTGTTTCCAATACAAATGATAAAACCAATGTGTTTTCATTAGAATTAACTAAAATGTTCATGATTTTCCGTTTATATTACCGATAGAAGATGTAAACGTAAAACCGCTCTAATCCGGCTGAAATGTCGATATATGCAATAAAAACAGAACTTCTCCCCTTTTCAATATCTTACTCAGTATTTTAACGAGAAACAAATAGTTGATTGAAAATGAAGTATTTAAGGTTATTATCTAATCAATTATGTGGTTGCATCATTTTTATCGTATATATAATGAATTATTACCCATAAACTGAAAATTCACAAAAACGTGGAAAACGGCAAAATATTGCCTAATTCGATGATATTTTGTTTAAATCACATAGAGGAAAAGGGGATGATAAACGTCAAAATATTGTTAAATTCGATGATTTTTCGTACGAAACAAAATGCAAGAAAACTTGCTTAAAATGCAATATTATGCAACATTCTGAGATTTGAAGGCCAAATCAGATATCGTGATACTACATAAAATAGTATCGAAATATTGGTAAAAATGAATATATTTTCGTAATATCAAACTACATGAATAACGTTAAAAAGTCACTATTTTACCATATTTGAGGATTTTAACTTTAAATCATAGAGCGAGGTTTCGTATTATTTAGATCCAAGAAAAGACATATGACAATGTTGTTTCCAATACAAATGATAAAACCAATGTGTTTTCATTAGAATTAACTAAAATGTTCATGATTTTCCGTTTATATTACCAATGGAAGATGTACACGTAAAACCGCTCTAATCCGGCTGAAACGTCGATATATGCAATAAAAACAGAACTTCTCCCCTTTTCAATATCTTACTCAGTATTTAAATGAGAAACAAATAGTTGATTGAAAATGAAGTATTTAAGGTTATTATCTAATCAATTATGTGTTTACATCATTTTTATCGTATATATAATGAATTATTACCCATAAACTGAAAATTCACAAAAACGTGAAAAACGGCAAAATATTGCCTAATTCGATGATATTTTGTTTAAATCACATAGAGGAAAAGGGGATGATAAACGTCAAAATATTGTTAAATTCGATGATTTTTCGTACGAAACAAAATGCAAGAAAACTTGCTTAAAATGCAATATTATGCGACATTCTGAGATTTGAAGGCCAAATCCGATATCGTGATACTGCATGAAATAGTATGGAAATATTGGTAAAAATGAATATATTTTCGTATTATCAAACTACATGAATAACGTTAAAAAGTCACTATTTTACCATATTTGAGGATTTTAACTTCAAATCATAGAGCGAGGTTTCGTATTATTTAGATCCAAGAAAAGACATATGACAATGTTGTTTCCAATACAAATGATAAAACCAATGTGTTTTCATTAGAATTAACTAAAATGTTCATGATTTTCCGTTTATATTACCGATGGAAGATGTAAACGTAAAACCGCTCTAATCCGGCTGAAACGTCGATATATGCAATAAAAACAGAACTTCTCCCCTTTTCAATATCTTACTCAGTATTTTAACGAGAAACAAATAGTTGATTGAAAATGAAGTATTTAAGGTTATTATCTAATCAATTATGTGGTTGCATCATATTTATCGTATATATAATGAATTATTACCCATAAACTGAAAATTCACAAAAACGTGGAAAACGGCAAAATATTGCCTAATTCGATGATATTTTGTTTAAATCACATTGAGGAAAAGGGGATGATAAACGTCAAAATATTGTTAAATTCGATGATTTTTCGTTCGAAACAAAATGCAAGAAAACTTGCTTAAAATGCAATATTATGCGACATTCTGAGATTTGAAGGCCAAATCAGATATCGTGATACTACATGAAATAGTATCGAAATATTGGTAAAAATGAATATATTTTCGTAATATCAAACTACATGAATAACGTTAAAAAGTCACTATTTTACCATATTTGAGGATTTTAACTTCAAATCATAGAGCGAGGTTTCGTATTATTTAGATCCAAGAAAAGACATATGACAATGTTGTTTCCAATACAAATGATAAAACCAATGTGTTTTCATTAGAATTAACTAAAATGTTCAAGATTTTCCGTTTATATTACCAATGGAAGATGTACACGTAAAACCGCTCTAATCCGGCTGAAACGTCGATATATGCAATAAAAACAGAACTTCTCCCCTTTTCAATATCTTACTCAGTATTTTAACGAGAAACAAATAGTTGATTGAAAATGTAGTAGATAAGGTTATTATCTAATCAATTATGTGTTTGCATCATTTTTATCGTATATATAATGAATTATTACCCATAAACTGAAAATTCACAAAAACGTGGAAAACGGCAAAATATTGCCTAATTCGATGATATTTTGTTTAAATCACATAGAGGAAAAGGGGATGATAAACGTCAAAATATTGTTAAATTCGATGATTTTTCGTACGAAACAAAATGCAAGAAAACTTGCTTAAAATGCAATATTATGCGACATTCTGAGATTTGAAGGCCAAATCAGATATCGTGATACTACATAAAATAGTATCGAAATATTGGTAAAAATGAATATATTTTCGTAATATCAAACTACATGAATAACGTTAAAAAGTCACTATTTTACCATATTTGAGGATTTTAACTTTAAATCATAGAGCGAGAATTCGTATTATTTAGATCCAAGAAAAGACATATGACAATGTTGTTTCCAATTCAAATGATAAAACCAATGTGTTTTCATTAGAATTAACTAAAATAGTCATGATTTTCCGTTTATATTACCAATGGAAGATGTACACGTAAAACCGCTCTAATCCGGCTGAAACGTCGATATATGCAATAAAAACAGAACTTCTCCCCTTTTCAATATCTTACTCAGTATTTAAATGAGAAACAAATAGTTGATTGAAAATGAAGTATTTAAGGTTATTATCTAATCAATTATGTGTTTACATCATTTTTATCGTATATATAATGAATTATTACCCATAAACTGAAAATTCACAAAAACGTGAAAAACGGCAAAATATTGCCTAATTCGATGATATTTTGTTTAAATCACATAGAGGAAAAGGGGATGATAAACGTCAAAATATTGTTAAATTCGATGATTTTTCGTACGAAACAAAATGCAAGAAAACTTGCTTAAAATGCAATATTATGCGACATTCTGAGATTTGAAGGCCAAATCCGATATCGTGATACTACATGAAATAGTATGGAAATATTGGTAAAAATGAATATATTTTCGTATTATCAAACTACATGAATAACGTTAAAAAGTCACTATTTTACCATATTTGAGGATTTTAACTTCAAATCATTGAGCGAGGTTTCGTATTATTTAGATCCAAGAAAAGACATATGACAATGTTGTTTCCAATACAAATGATAAAACCAATGTGTTTTCATTAGAATTAACTAAAATGTTCATGATTTTCCGTTTATATTACCGATAGAAGATGTAAACGTAAAACCGCTCTAATCCGGCTGAAATGTCGATATATGCAATAAAAACAGAACTTCTCCCCTTTTCAATATCTTACTCAGTATTTTAACGAGAAACAAATAGTTGATTGAAAATGAAGTATTTAAGGTTATTATCTAATCAATTATGTGGTTGCATCATTTTTATCGTATATATAATGAATTATTACCCATAAACTGAAAATTCACAAAAACGTGGAAAACGGCAAAATATTGCCTAATTCGATGATATTTTGTTTAAATCACATAGAGGAAAAGGGGATGATAAACGTCAAAATATTGTTAAATTCGATGATTTTTCGTACGAAACAAAATGCAAGAAAACTTGCTTAAAATGCAATATTATGCAACATTCTGAGATTTGAAGGCCAAATCAGATATCGTGATACTACATAAAATAGTATCGAAATATTGGTAAAAATGAATATATTTTCGTAATATCAAACTACATGAATAACGTTAAAAAGTCACTATTTTACCATATTTGAGGATTTTAACTTTAAATCATAGAGCGAGGTTTCGTATTATTTAGATCCAAGAAAAGACATATGACAATGTTGTTTCCAATACAAATGATAAAACCAATGTGTTTTCATTAGAATTAACTAAAATGTTCATGATTTTCCGTTTATATTACCAATGGAAGATGTACACGTAAAACCGCTCTAATCCGGCTGCAACGTCGATATATGCAATAAAAACAGAACTTCTCCCCTTTTCAATATCTTACTCAGTATTTAAATGAGAAACAAATAGTTGATTGAAAATGAAGTATTTAAGGTTATTATCTAATCAATTATGTGTTTACATCATTTTTATCGTATATATAATGAATTATTACCCATAAACTGAAAATTCACAAAAACGTGAAAAACGGCAAAATATTGCCTAATTCGATGATATTTTGTTTAAATCACATAGAGGAAAAGGGGATGATAAACGTCAAAATATTGTTAAATTCGATGATTTTTCGTACGAAACAAAATGCAAGAAAACTTGCAAAAAATTCAATATTATGCGACATTCTGAGATTTAAAGGCCAAATCAGATATCGTGATACTACATGAAATAGTATCGAAATATTGGTAAAAATGAATATATTTTCGTAATATCAAACTACATGAATAACGTTAAAAAGTCACTATTTTACCATATTTGAGGATTTTAACTTCAAATCATAGAGCGAGGTTTCGTATTATTTAGATCCAAGAAAAGACATATGACAATGTTGTTTCCAATACAAATGATAAAACCAATGTGTTTTCATTAGAATTAACTAAAATGTTCAAGATTTTCCGTTTGTATTACCAATGGAAGATGTACACGGAAAACCGCTCTAATCCGGCTGAAACGTCGATATATGCAATAAAAACAGAACTTCTCCCCTTTTCAATATCTTACTCAGTATTTTAACGAGAAACAAATAGTTGATTGAAAATGAAGTAGATAAGGTTATTATCTAATCAATTATGTGTTTGCATCATTTTTATCGTATATATAATGAATTATTACCCATAAACTGAAAATTCACAAAAACGTGGAAAACGGCAAAATATTGCCTAATTCGATGATATTTTGTTTAAATCACATAGAGGAAAAGGGGATGATAAACGTCAAAATATTGTTAAATTCGATGATTTTTCGTACGAAACAAAATGCAAGAAAACTTGCTTAAAATGCAATATTATGCGACATTCTGAGATTTGAAGGCCAAATCAGATATCGTGATACTACATGAAATAGTATCGAAATATTGGTAAAAATGAATGTATTTTCGTAATATCAAACTACATGAATAACGTTAAAAAGTCACTATTTTACCATATTTGAGGATTTTAACTTCAAATCATAGAGCGAGGTTTCGTATTATTTAGATCCAAGAAAAGACATATAACAATGTTGTTTCCAATACAAATGATAAAACCAATGTGTTTTCATTAGAATTAACTAAAATGTTCATGATTTTCCGTTTATATTACCGATGGAAGATGTACACGTAAAACCGCTCTAATCCGGCTGAAACGTCGATATATGCAATAAAAACAGAACTTCTCCCCTTTTCAATATCTTACTCAGTATTTAAATGAGAAACAAATAGTTGATTGAAAATGAAGTATTTAAGGTTATTATCTAATCAATTATGTGTTTACATCATTTTTATCGTATATATAATGAATTATTACCCATAAACTGAAAATTCACAAAAACGTGAAAAACGGCAAAATATTGCCTAATTCGATGATATTTTGTTTAAATCACATAGAGGAAAAGGGGATGATAAACGTCAAAATATTGTTAAATTCGATGATTTTTCGTACGAAACAAAATGCAAGAAAACTTGCTTAAAATGCAATATTATGCGACATTCTGAGATTTGAAGGCCAAATCCGATATCGTGATACTACATGAAATAGTATGGAAATATTGGTAAAAATGAATATATTTTCGTATTATCAAACTACATGAATAACGTTAAAAAGTCACTATTTTACCATATTTGAGGATTTTAACTTCAAATCATAGAGCGAGGTTTCGTATTATTTAGATCCAAGAAAAGACATATGACAATGTTGTTTCCAATACAAATGATAAAACCAATGTGTTTTCATTAGAATTAACTAAAATGTTCAAGATTTTCCGTTTATATTACCAATGGAAGATGTACACGTAAAACCGCTCTAATCCGGCTGAAACGTCGATATATGCAATAAAAACAGAACTTCTCCCCTTTTCAATATCTTACTCAGTATTTTAACGAGAAACAAATAGTTGATTGAAAATGAAGTAGATAAGGTTATTATCTAATCAATTATGTGTTTGCATCATTTTTATCGTATATATAATGAATTATTACCCATAAACTGAAAATTCACAAAAACGTGGAAAACGGCAAAATATTGCCTAATTCGATGATATTTTGCTTAAATCACATAGAGGAAAAGGGGATGATAAACGTCAAAATATTGTTAAATTCGATGATTTTTCGTACGAAGCAAAATGCAAGAAAACTTGCAAAAAATGCAATATTATGCGACATTCTGAGATTTAAAGGCCAAATCAGATATCGTGATACTACATGAAATAGTATCGAAATATTGGTAAAAATGAATATATTTTCGTAATATCAAACTACATGAATAACGTTAAAAAGTCACTATTTTACCATATTTGAGGATTTTAACTTCAAATCATAGAGCGAGGTTTCGTATTATTTAGATCCAAGAAAAGACATATGACAATGTTGTTTCCAATACAAATGATAAAACCAATGTGTTTTCATTAGAATTAACTAAAATGTTCAAGATTTTCCGTTTATATTACCAATGGAAGATGTACACGTAAAACCGCTCTAATCCGGCTGAAACGTCGATATATGCAATAAAAACAGAACTTCTCCCCTTTTCAATATCTTACTCAGTATTTTAACGAGAAACAAATAGTTGATTGAAAATGAAGTAGATAAGGTTATTATCTAATCAATTATGTGTTTGCATCATTTTTATCGTATATACAATGAATTATTACCCATAAACTGAAAATTCACAAAAACGTGGAAAACGGCAAAATATTGCCTAATTCGATGATATTTTGTTTAAATCACATAGAGGAAAAGGGGATGATAAACGTCAAAATATTGTTAAATTCGATGATTTTTCGTACGAAACAAAATGCAAGAAAACTTGCTTAAAATGCAATATTATGCGACATTCTGAGATTTGAAGGCCAAATCAGATATCGTGATACTACATGAAATAGTATCGAAATATTGGTAAAAATGAATGTATTTTCGTAATATCAAACTACATGAATAACGTTAAAAAGTCACTATTTTACCATATTTGAGGATTTTAACTTCAAATCATAGAGCGAGGTTTCGTATTATTTAGATCCAAGAAAAGACATATAACAATGTTGTTTCCAATACAAATGATAAAACCAATGTGTTTTCATTAGAATTAACTAAAATGTTCATGATTTTCCGTTTATATTACCGATGGAAGATGTACACGTAAAACCGCTCTAATCCGGCTGAAACGTCGATATATGCAATAAAAACAGAACTTCTCCCCTTTTCAATATCTTACTCAGTATTTAAATGAGAAACAAATAGTTGATTGAAAATGAAGTATTTAAGGTTATTATCTAATCAATTATGTGTTTACATCATTTTTATCGTATATATAATGAATTATTACCCATAAACTGAAAATTCACAAAAACGTGAAAAACGGCAAAATATTGCCTAATTCGATGATATTTTGTTTAAATCACATAGAGGAAAAGGGGGTTGATAAACGTCAAAATATTGTTAAATTCGATGATTTTTCGTACGAAACAAAATGCAAGAAAACTTGCTTAAAATGCAATATTATGCGACATTCTGAGATTTGAAGGCCAAATCCGATATCGTGATACTACATGAAATAGTATGGAAATATTGGTAAAAATGAATATATTTTCGTATTATCAAACTACATGAATAACGTTAAAAAGTCACTATTTTACCATATTTGAGGATTTTAACTTCAAATCATAGAGCGAGGTTTCGTATTATTTAGATCCAAGAAAAGACATATGACAATGTTGTTTCCAATACAAATGATAAAACCAATGTGTTTTCATTAGAATTAACTAAAATGTTCATGATTTTCCGTTTATATTACCGATAGAAGATGTACACGTAAAACCGCTCTAATCCGGCTGAAACGTCGATATATGCAATAAAAACAGAACTTCTCCCCTTTTCAATATCTTACTCAGTATTTTAACGAGAAACAAATAGTTGATTGAAAATGAAGTATTTAAGGTTATTATCTAATCAATTATGTGTTTGCATCATTTTTATCGTATATATAATGAATTATTACCCATTAACTGAAAATTCACAAAAACGTGGAAAACGGCAAAATATTGCCTAATTCGATGATATTTTGCTTAAATCACATAGAGGAAAAGGGGATGATAAACGTCAAAATATTGTTAAATTCGATGATTTTTCGTACGAAGCAAAATGCAAGAAAACTTGCAAAAAATGCAATATTATGCGACATTCTGAGATTTAAAGGCCAAATCAGATATCGTGATACTACATGAAATAGTATCGAAATATTGGTAAAAATGAATATATTTTCGTAATATCAAACTACATGAATAACGTTAAAAAGTCACTATTTTACCATATTTGAGGATTTTAACTTCAAATCATAGAGCGAGGTTTCGTATTATTTAGATCCAAGAAAAGACATATGACAATGTTGTTTCCAATACAAATGATAAAACCAATGTGTTTTCATTAGAATTAACTAAAATGTTCAAGATTTTCCGTTTATATTACCAATGGAAGATGTACACGTAAAACCGCTCTAATCCGGCTGAAACGTCGATATATGCAATAAAAACAGAACTTCTCCCCTTTTCAATATCTTACTCAGTATTTTAACGAGAAACAAATAGTTGATTGAAAATGAAGTAGATAAGGTTATTATCTAATCAATTATGTGTTTGCATCATTTTTATCGTATATATAATGAATTATTACCCATAAACTGAAAATTCACAAAAACGTGGAAAACGGCAAAATATTGCCTAATTCGATGATATTTTGTTTAAATCACATAGAGGAAAAGGGGATGATAAACGTCAAAATATTGTTAAATTCGATGATTTTTCGTACGAAACAAAATGCAAGAAAACTTGCTTAAAATGCAATATTATGCGACATTCTGAGATTTGAAGGCCAAATCAGATATCGTGATACTACATGAAATAGTATCGAAATATTGGTAAAAATGAATGTATTTTCGTAATATCAAACTACATGAATAACGTTAAAAAGTCACTATTTTACCATATTTGAGGATTTTAACTTCAAATCATAGAGCGAGGTTTCGTATTATTTAGATCCAAGAAAAGACATATAACAATGTTGTTTCCAATACAAATGATAAAACCAATGTGTTTTCATTAGAATTAACTAAAATGTTCATGATTTTCCGTTTATATTACCGATGGAAGATGTACACGTAAAACCGCTCTAATCCGGCTGAAACGTCGATATATGCAATAAAAACAGAACTTCTCCCCTTTTCAATATCTTACTCAGTATTTAAATGAGAAACAAATAGTTGATTGAAAATGAAGTATTTAAGGTTATTATCTAATCAATTATGTGTTTACATCATTTTTATCGTATATATAATGAATTATTACCCATAAACTGAAAATTCACAAAAACGTGAAAAACGGCAAAATATTGCCTAATTCGATGATATTTTGTTTAAATCACATAGAGGAAAAGGGGATGATAAACGTCAAAATATTGTTAAATTCGATGATTTTTCGTACGAAACAAAATGCAAGAAAACTTGCTTAAAATGCAATATTATGCGACATTCTGAGATTTGAAGGCCAAATCCGATATCGTGATACTACATGAAATAGTATGGAAATATTGGTAAAAATGAATATATTTTCGTATTATCAAACTACATGAATAACGTTAAAAAGTCACTATTTTACCATATTTGAGGATTTTAACTTCAAATCATAGAGCGAGGTTTCGTATTATTTAGATCCAAGAAAAGACATATGACAATGTTGTTTCCAATACAAATGATAAAACCAATGTGTTTTCATTAGAATTAACTAAAATGTTCATGATTTTCCGTTTATATTACCGATAGAAGATGTACACGTAAAACCGCTCTAATCCGGCTGAAACGTCGATATATGCAATAAAAACAGAACTTCTCCCCTTTTCAATATCTTACTCAGTATTTTAACGAGAAACAAATAGTTGATTGAAAATGAAGTATTTAAGGTTATTATCTAATCAATTATGTGTTTGCATCATTTTTATCGTATATATAATGAATTATTACCCATAAACTGAAAATTCACAAAAACGTGGAAAACGGCAAAATATTGCCTAATTCGATGATATTTTGCTTAAATCACATAGAGGAAAAGGGGATGATAAACGTCAAAATATTGTTAAATTCGATGATTTTTCGTACGAAGCAAAATGCAAGAAAACTTGCAAAAAATGCAATATTATGCGACATTCTGAGATTTAAAGGCCAAATCAGATATCGTGATACTACATGAAATAGTATCGAAATATTGGTAAAAATGAATATATTTTCGTAATATCAAACTACATGAATAACGTTAAAAAGTCACTATTTTACCATATTTGAGGATTTTAACTTCAAATCATAGAGCGAGGTTTCGTATTATTTAGATCCAAGAAAAGACATATGACAATGTTGTTTCCAATACAAATGATAAAACCAATGTGTTTTCATTAGAATTAACTAAAATGTTCAAGATTTTCCGTTTATATTACCAATGGAAGATGTACACGTAAAACCGCTCTAATCCGGCTGAAACGTCGATATATGCAATAAAAACAGAACTTCTCCCCTTTTCAATATCTTACTCAGTATTTTAACGAGAAACAAATAGTTGATTGAAAATGAAGTAGATAAGGTTATTATCTAATCAATTATGTGTTTGCATCATTTTTATCGTATATATAATGAATTATTACCCATAAACTGAAAATTCACAAAAACGTGGAAAACGGCAAAATATTGCCTAATTCGATGATATTTTGTTTAAATCACATAGAGGAAAAGGGGATGATAAACGTCAAAATATTGTTAAATTCGATGATTTTTCGTACGAAACAAAATGCAAGAAAACTTGCTTAAAATGCAATATTATGCGACATTCTGAGATTTGAAGGCCAAATCAGATATCGTGATACTACATGAAATAGTATCGAAATATTGGTAAAAATGAATGTATTTTCGTAATATCAAACTACATGAATAACGTTAAAAAGTCACTATTTTACCATATTTGAGGATTTTAACTTCAAATCATAGAGCGAGGTTTCGTATTATTTAGATCCAAGAAAAGACATATAACAATGTTGTTTCCAATACAAATGATAAAACCAATGTGTTTTCATTAGAATTAACTAAAATGTTCATGATTTTCCGTTTATATTATCGATGGAAGATGTACACGTAAAACCGCTCTAATCCGGCTGAAACGTCGATATATGCAATAAAAACAGAACTTCTCCCCTTTTCAATATCTTACTCAGTATTTAAATGAGAAACAAATAGTTGATTGAAAATGAAGTATTTAAGGTTATTATCTAATCAATTATGTGTTTACATCATTTTTATCGTATATATAATGAATTATTACCCATAAACTGAAAATTCACAAAAACGTGAAAAACGGCAAAATATTGCCTAATTCGATGATATTTTGTTTAAATCACATAGAGGAAAAGGGGATGATAAACGTCAAAATATTGTTAAATTCGATGATTTTTCGTACGAAACAAAATGCAAGAAAACTTGCTTAAAATGCAATATTATGCGACATTCTGAGATTTGAAGGCCAAATCCGATATCGTGATACTACATGAAATAGTATGGAAATATTGGTAAAAATGAATATATTTTCGTATTATCAAACTACATGAATAACGTTAAAAAGTCACTATTTTACCATATTTGAGGATTTTAACTTCAAATCATAGAGCGAGGTTTCGTATTATTTAGATCCAAGAAAAGACATATGACAATGTTGTTTCCAATACAAATGATAAAACCAATGTGTTTTCATTAGAATTAACTAAAATGTTCATGATTTTCCGTTTATATTACCGATAGAAGATGTACACGTAAAACCGCTCTAATCCGGCTGAAACGTCGATATATGCAATAAAAACAGAACTTCTCCCCTTTTCAATATCTTACTCAGTATTTTAACGAGAAACAAATAGTTGATTGAAAATGAAGTATTTAAGGTTATTATCTAATCAATTATGTGTTTGCATCATTTTTATCGTATATATAATGAATTATTACCCATTAACTGAAAATTCACAAAAACGTGGAAAACGGCAAAATATTGCCTAATTCGATGATATTTTGCTTAAATCACATAGAGGAAAAGGGGATGATAAACGTCAAAATATTGTTAAATTCGATGATTTTTCGTACGAAGCAAAATGCAAGAAAACTTCCAAAAAATGCAATATTATGCGACATTCTGAGATTTAAAGGCCAAATCAGATATCGTGATACTACATGAAATAGTATCGAAATATTGGTAAAAATGAATATATTTTCGTAATATCAAACTACATGAATAACGTTAAAAAGTCACTATTTTACCATATTTGAGGATTTTAACTTCAAATCATAGAGCGAGGTTTCGTATTATTTAGATCCAAGAAAAGACATATGACAATGTTGTTTCCAATACAAATGATAAAACCAATGTGTTTTCATTAGAATTAACTAAAATGTTCAAGATTTTCCGTTTATATTACCAATGGAAGATGTACACGTAAAACCGCTCTAATCCGGCTGAAACGTCGATATATGCAATAAAAACAGAACTTCTCCCCTTTTCAATATCTTACTCAGTATTTTAACGAGAAACAAATAGTTGATTGAAAATGAAGTAGATAAGGTTATTATCTAATCAATTATGTGTTTGCATCATTTTTATCGTATATATAATGAATTATTACCCATAAACTGAAAATTCACAAAAACGTGGAAAACGGCAAAATATTGCCTAATTCGATGATATTTTGTTTAAATCACATAGAGGAAAAGGGGATGATAAACGTCAAAATATTGTTAAATTCGATGATTTTTCGTACGAAACAAAATGCAAGAAAACTTGCTTAAAATGCAATATTATGCGACATTCTGAGATTTGAAGGCCAAATCAGATATCGTGATACTACATGAAATAGTATCGAAATATTGGTAAAAATGAATGTATTTTCGTAATATCAAACTACATGAATAACGTTAAAAAGTCACTATTTTACCATATTTGAGGATTTTAACTTCAAATCATAGAGCGAGGTTTCGTATTATTTAGATCCAAGAAAAGACATATAACAATGTTGTTTCCAATACAAATGATAAAACCAATGTGTTTTCATTAGAATTAACTAAAATGTTCATGATTTTCCGTTTATATTACCGATGGAAGATGTACACGTAAAACCGCTCTAATCCGGCTGAAACGTCGATATATGCAATAAAAACAGAACTTCTCCCCTTTTCAATATCTTACTCAGTATTTAAATGAGAAACAAATAGTTGATTGAAAATGAAGTATTTAAGGTTATTATCTAATCAATTATGTGTTTACATCATTTTTATCGTATATATAATGAATTATTACCCATAAACTGAAAATTCACAAAAACGTGAAAAACGGCAAAATATTGCCTAATTCGATGATATTTTGTTTAAATCACATAGAGGAAAAGGGGATGATAAACGTCAAAATATTGTTAAATTCGATGATTTTTCGTACGAAACAAAATGCAAGAAAACTTGCTTAAAATGCAATATTATGCGACATTCTGAGATTTGAAGGCCAAATCCGATATCGTGATACTACATGAAATAGTATGGAAATATTGGTAAAAATGAATATATTTTCGTATTATCAAACTACATGAATAACGTTAAAAAGTCACTATTTTACCATATTTGAGGATTTTAACTTCAAATCATAGAGCGAGGTTTCGTATTATTTAGATCCAAGAAAAGACATATGACAATGTTGTTTCCAATACAAATGATAAAACCAATGTGTTTTCATTAGAATTAACTAAAATGTTCAAGATTTTCCGTTTATATTACCAATGGAAGATGTACACGTAAAACCGCTCTAATCCGGCTGAAACGTCGATATATGCAATAAAAACAGAACTTCTCCCCTTTTCAATATCTTACTCAGTATTTTAACGAGAAACAAATAGTTGATTGAAAATGAAGTAGATAAGGTTATTATCTAATCAATTATGTGTTTGCATCATTTTTATCGTATATATAATGAATTATTACCCATAAACTGAAAATTCACAAAAACGTGGAAAACGGCAAAATATTGCCTAATTCGATGATATTTTGCTTAAATCACATAGAGGAAAAGGGGATGATAAACGTCAAAATATTGTTAAATTCGATGATTTTTCGTACGAAACAAAATGCAAGAAAACTTGCTTAAAATGCAATATTATGCGACATTCTGAGATTTGAAGGCCAAATCAGATATCGTGATACTACATGAAATAGTATCGAAATATTGGTAAAAATGAATGTATTTTCGTAATATCAAACTACATGAATAACGTTAAAAAGTCACTATTTTACCATATTTGAGGATTTTAACTTCAAATCATAGAGCGAGGTTTCGTATTATTTAGATCCAAGAAAAGACATATAACAATGTTGTTTCCAATACAAATGATAAAACCAATGTGTTTTCATTAGAATTAACTAAAATGTTCATGATTTTCCGTTTATATTACCGATGGAAGATGTACACGTAAAACCGCTCTAATCCGGCTGAAACGTCGATATATGCAATAAAAACAGAACTTCTCCCCTTTTCAATATCTTACTCAGTATTTAAATGAGAAACAAATAGTTGATTGAAAATGAAGTATTTAAGGTTATTATCTAATCAATTATGTGTTTACATCATTTTTATCGTATATATAATGAATTATTACCCATAAACTGAAAATTCACAAAAACGTGAAAAACGGCAAAATATTGCCTAATTCGATGATATTTTGTTTAAATCACATAGAGGAAAAGGGGATGATAAACGTCAAAATATTGTTAAATTCGATGATTTTTCGTACGAAACAAAATGCAAGAAAACTTGCTTAAAATGCAATATTATGCGACATTCTGAGATTTGAAGGCCAAATCCGATATCGTGATACTACATGAAATAGTATGGAAATATTGGTAAAAATGAATATATTTTCGTATTATCAAACTACATGAATAACGTTAAAAAGTCACTATTTTACCATATTTGAGGATTTTAACTTCAAATCATAGAGCGAGGTTTCGTATTATTTAGATCCAAGAAAAGACATATGACAATGTTGTTTCCAATACAAATGATAAAACCAATGTGTTTTCATTAGAATTAACTAAAATGTTCAAGATTTTCCGTTTATATTACCAATGGAAGATGTACACGTAAAACCGCTCTAATCCGGCTGAAACGTCGATATATGCAATAAAAACAGAACTTCTCCCCTTTTCAATATCTTACTCAGTATTTTAACGAGAAACAAATAGTTGATTGAAAATGAAGTAGATAAGGTTATTATCTAATCAATTATGTGTTTGCATCATTTTTATCGTATATATAATGAATTATTACCCATAAACTGAAAATTCACAAAAACGTGGAAAACGGCAAAATATTGCCTAATTCGATGATATTTTGCTTAAATCACATAGAGGAAAAGGGGATGATAAACGTCAAAATATTGTTAAATTCGATGATTTTTCGTACGAAGCAAAATGCAAGAAAACTTGCAAAAAATGCAATATTATGCGACATTCTGAGATTTAAAGGCCAAATCAGATATCGTGATACTACATGAAATAGTATCGAAATATTGGTAAAAATGAATATATTTTCGTAATATCAAACTACATGAATAACGTTAAAAAGTCACTATTTTACCATATTTGAGGATTTTAACTTCAATCATAGAGCGAGGTTTCGTATTATTTAGATCCAAGAAAAGACATATGACAATGTTGTTTCCAATACAAATGATAAAACCAATGTGTTTTCATTAGAATTAACTAAAATGTTCAAGATTTTCCGTTTATATTACCAATGGAAGATGTACACGTAAAACCGCTCTAATCCGGCTGAAACGTCTATATATGCAATAAAAACAGAACTTCTCCCCTTTTCAATATCTTACTCAGTATTTTAACGAGAAACAAATAGTTGATTGAAAAAGAAGTAGATAAGGTTATTATCTAATCAATTATGTGTTTGCATCATTTTTATCGGATATATAATGAATTATTACCCATAAACTGAAAATTCACGAAAACGTGGAAAACGGCAAAATATTGCCTAATTCGATAATATTTTGTTTAAATCACATAGAGGAAAAGGGGATGATAAACGTCAAAATATTGCTAAATTCGATGATTTTTCGTACGAAACAAAATGCAAGAAAACTTGCTTAAAATGCAATATTATACGACATTCTGAGATTTGAAGGCCAAATCAGATATCGTGATACTACATGAAATAGTATCGAAATATTGGTAAAAATGAATATATTTTCGTAATGTCAAACTACATGAATAACGTTAAAAAGTCACTATTTTACCATATTTGAGGATTTTAACTTCAAATCATAGAGCGAGGTTTCGTATTATTTAGATCCAAGAAAAGACATATGACAATGTTGTTTCCAATACAAATGATAAAACCAATGTGTTTTCATTAGAATTAACTAAAATGTTCAAGATTTTCCGTTTATATTACCAATGGAAGATGTACACGTAAAACCGCTCTAATCCGGCTGAAACGTCGATATATGCAATAAAAACAGAACTTCTCCCCTTTTCAATATCTTACTCAGTATTTTAACGAGAAACAAATAGTTGATTGAAAATGAAGTAGATAAGGTTATTATCTAATCAATTATGTGTTTGCATCATTTTTATCGTATATATAATGAATTATTACCCATAAACTGAAAATTCACAAAAACGTGGAAAACGGCAAAATATTGCCTAATTCGATGATATTTTGTTTAAATCACATAGAGGAAAAGGGGATGATAAACGTCAAAATATTGTTAAATTCGATGATTTTTCGTACGAAACAAAATGCAAGAAAACTTGCTTAAAATGCAATATTATGCGACATTCTGAGATTTGAAGGCCAAATCAGATATCGTGATACTACATGAAATAGTATCGAAATATTGGTAAAAATGAATGTATTTTCGTAATATCAAACTACATGAATAACGTTAAAAAGTCACTATTTTACCATATTTGAGGATTTTAACTTCAAATCATAGAGCGAGGTTTCGTATTATTTAGATCCAAGAAAAGACATATAACAATGTTGTTTCCAATACAAATGATAAAACCAATGTGTTTTCATTAGAATTAACTAAAATGTTCATGATTTTCCGTTTATATTACCGATGGAAGATGTACACGTAAAACCGCTCTAATCCGGCTGAAACGTCGATATATGCAATAAAAACAGAACTTCTCCCCTTTTCAATATCTTACTCAGTATTTAAATGAGAAACAAATAGTTGATTGAAAATGAAGTATTTAAGGTTATTATCTAATCAATTATGTGTTTACATCATTTTTATCGTATATATAATGAATTATTACCCATAAACTGAAAATTCACAAAAACGTGAAAAACGGCAAAATATTGCCTAATTCGATGATATTTTGTTTAAATCACATAGAGGAAAAGGGGATGATAAACGTCAAAATATTGTTAAATTCGATGATTTTTCGTACGAAACAAAATGCAAGAAAACTTGCTTAAAATGCAATATTATGCGACATTCTGAGATTTGAAGGCCAAATCCGATATCGTGATACTACATGAAATAGTATGGAAATATTGGTAAAAATGAATATATTTTCGTATTATCAAACTACATGAATAACGTTAAAAAGTCACTATTTTACCATATTTGAGGATTTTAACTTCAAATCATAGAGCGAGGTTTCGTATTATTTAGATCCAAGAAAAGACATATGACAATGTTGTTTCCAATACAAATGATAAAACCAATGTGTTTTCATTAGAATTAACTAAAATGTTCAAGATTTTCCGTTTATATTACCAATGGAAGATGTACACGTAAAACCGCTCTAATCCGGCTGAAACGTCGATATATGCAATAAAAACAGAACTTCTCCCCTTTTCAATATCTTACTCAGTATTTTAACGAGAAACAAATAGTTGATTGAAAATGAAGTAGATAAGGTTATTATCTAATCAATTATGTGTTTGCATCATTTTTATCGTATATATAATGAATTATTACCCATAAACTGAAAATTCACAAAAACGTGGAAAACGGCAAAATATTGCCTAATTCGATGATATTTTGCTTAAATCACATAGAGGAAAAGGGGATGATAAACGTCAAAATATTGTTAAATTCGATGATTTTTCGTACGAAGCAAAATGCAAGAAAACTTGCAAAAAATGCAATATTATGCGACATTCTGAGATTTAAAGGCCAAATCAGATATCGTGATACTACATGAAATAGTATCGAAATATTGGTAAAAATGAATATATTTTCGTAATATCAAACTACATGAATAACGTTAAAAAGTCACTATTTTACCATATTTGAGGATTTTAACTTCAAATCATAGAGCGAGGTTTCGTATTATTTAGATCCAAGAAAAGACATATGACAATGTTGTTTCCAATACAAATGATAAAACCAATGTGTTTTCATTAGAATTAACTAAAATGTTCAAGATTTTCCGTTTATATTACCAATGGAAGATGTACACGTAAAACCGCTCTAATCCGGCTGAAACGTCGATATATGCAATAAAAACAGAACTTCTCCCCTTTTCAATATCTTACTCAGTATTTTAACGAGAAACAAATAGTTGATTGAAAATGAAGTAGATAAGGTTATTATCTAATCAATTATGTGTTTGCATCATTTTTATCGTATATATAATGAATTATTACCCATAAACTGAAAATTCACAAAAACGTGGAAAACGGCAAAATATTGCCTAATTCGATGATATTTTGTTTAAATCACATAGAGGAAAAGGGGATGATAAACGTCAAAATATTGTTAAATTCGATGATTTTTCGTACGAAACAAAATGCAAGAAAACTTGCTTAAAATGCAATATTATGCGACATTCTGAGATTTGAAGGCCAAATCAGATATCGTGATACTACATGAAATAGTATCGAAATATTGGTAAAAATGAATGTATTTTCGTAATATCAAACTACATGAATAACGTTAAAAGTCACTATTTTACCATATTTGAGGATTTTAACTTCAAATCATAGAGCGAGGTTTCGTATTATTTAGATCCAAGAAAAGACATATAACAATGTTGTTTCCAATACAAATGATAAAACCAATGTGTTTTCATTAGAATTAACTAAAATGTTCATGATTTTCCGTTTATATTACCGATGGAAGATGTACACGTAAAACCGCTCTAATCCGGCTGAAACGTCGATATATGCAATAAAAACAGAACTTCTCCCCTTTTCAATATCTTACTCAGTATTTAAATGAGAAACAAATAGTTGATTGAAAATGAAGTATTTAAGGTTATTATCTAATCAATTATGTGTTTACATCATTTTTATCGTATATATAATGAATTATTACCCATAAACTGAAAATTCACAAAAACGTGAAAAACGGCAAAATATTGCCTAATTCGATGATATTTTGTTTAAATCACATAGAGGAAAAGGGGATGATAAACGTCAAAATATTGTTAAATTCGATGATTTTTCGTACGAAACAAAATGCAAGAAAACTTGCTTAAAATGCAATATTATGCGACATTCTGAGATTTGAAGGCCAAATCCGATATCGTGATACTACATGAAATAGTATGGAAATATTGGTAAAAATGAATATATTTTCGTATTATCAAACTACATGAATAACGTTAAAAAGTCACTATTTTACCATATTTGAGGATTTTAACTTCAAATCATAGAGCGAGGTTTCGTATTATTTAGATCCAAGAAAAGACATATGACAATGTTGTTTCCAATACAAATGATAAAACCAATGTGTTTTCATTAGAATTAACTAAAATGTTCAAGATTTTCCGTTTATATTACCAATGGAAGATGTACACGTAAAACCGCTCTAATCCGGCTGAAACGTCGATATATGCAATAAAAACAGAACTTCTCCCCTTTTCAATATCTTACTCAGTATTTTAACGAGAAACAAATAGTTGATTGAAAATGAAGTAGATAAGGTTATTATCTAATCAATTATGTGTTTGCATCATTTTTATCGTATATATAATGAATTATTACCCATAAACTGAAAATTCACAAAAACGTGGAAAACGGCAAAATATTGCCTAATTCGATGATATTTTGCTTAAATCACATAGAGGAAAAGGGGATGATAAACGTCAAAATATTGTTAAATTCGATGATTTTTCGTACGAAACAAAATGCAAGAAAACTTGCTTAAAATGCAATATTATGCGACATTCTGAGATTTGAAGGCCAAATCAGATATCGTGATACTACATGAAATAGTATCGAAATATTGGTAAAAATGAATGTATTTTCGTAATATCAAACTACATGAATAACGTTAAAAAGTCACTATTTTACCATATTTGAGGATTTTAACTTCAAATCATAGAGCGAGGTTTCGTATTATTTAGATCCAAGAAAAGACATATAACAATGTTGTTTCCAATACAAATGATAAAACCAATGTGTTTTCATTAGAATTAACTAAAATGTTCATGATTTTCCGTTTATATTACCGATGGAAGATGTACACGTAAAACCGCTCTAATCCGGCTGAAACGTCGATATATGCAATAAAAACAGAACTTCTCCCCTTTTCAATATCTTACTCAGTATTTAAATGAGAAACAAATAGTTGATTGAAAATGAAGTATTTAAGGTTATTATCTAATCAATTATGTGTTTACATCATTTTATCGTATATATAATGAATTATTACCCATAAACTGAAAATTCACAAAAACGTGAAAAACGGCAAAATATTGCCTAATTCGATGATATTTTGTTTAAATCACATAGAGGAAAAGGGGATGATAAACGTCAAAATATTGTTAAATTCGATGATTTTTCGTACGAAACAAAATGCAAGAAAACTTGCTTAAAATGCAATATTATGCGACATTCTGAGATTTGAAGGCCAAATCCGATATCGTGATACTACATGAAATAGTATGGAAATATTGGTAAAAATGAATATATTTTCGTATTATCAAACTACATGAATAACGTTAAAAAGTCACTATTTTACCATATTTGAGGATTTTAACTTCAAATCATAGAGCGAGGTTTCGTATTATTTAGATCCAAGAAAAGACATATGACAATGTTGTTTCCAATACAAATGATAAAACCAATGTGTTTTCATTAGAATTAACTAAAATGTTCAAGATTTTCCGTTTATATTACCAATGGAAGATGTACACGTAAAACCGCTCTAATCCGGCTGAAACGTCGATATATGCAATAAAAACAGAACTTCTCCCCTTTTCAATATCTTACTCAGTATTTTAACGAGAAACAAATAGTTGATTGAAAATGAAGTAGATAAGGTTATTATCTAATCAATTATGTGTTTGCATCATTTTTATCGTATATATAATGAATTATTACCCATAAACTGAAAATTCACAAAAACGTGGAAAACGGCAAAATATTGCCTAATTCGATGATATTTTGCTTAAATCACATAGAGGAAAAGGGGATGATAAACGTCAAAATATTGTTAAATTCGATGATTTTTCGTACGAAGCAAAATGCAAGAAAACTTGCAAAAAATGCAATATTATGCGACATTCTGAGATTTAAAGGCCAAATCAGATATCGTGATACTACATGAAATAGTATCGAAATATTGGTAAAAATGAATATATTTTCGTAATATCAAACTACATGAATAACGTTAAAAAGTCACTATTTTACCATATTTGAGGATTTTAACTTCAAATCATAGAGCGAGGTTTCGTATTATTTAGATCCAAGAAAAGACATATGACAATGTTGTTTCCAATACAAATGATAAAACCAATGTGTTTTCATTAGAATTAACTAAAATGTTCAAGATTTTCCGTTTATATTACCAATGGAAGATGTACACGTAAAACCGCTCTAATCCGGCTGAAACGTCTATATATGCAATAAAAACAGAACTTCTCCCCTTTTCAATATCTTACTCAGTATTTTAACGAGAAACAAATAGTTGATTGAAAAAGAAGTAGATAAGGTTATTATCTAATCAATTATGTGTTTGCATCATTTTTATCGGATATATAATGAATTATTACCCATAAACTGAAAATTCACGAAAACGTGGAAAACGGCAAAATATTGCCTAATTCGATAATATTTTGTTTAAATCACATAGAGGAAAAGGGGATGATAAACGTCAAAATATTGCTAAATTCGATGATTTTTCGTACGAAACAAAATGCAAGAAAACTTGCTTAAAATGCAATATTATACGACATTCTGAGATTTGAAGGCCAAATCAGATATCGTGATACTACATGAAATAGTATCGAAATATTGGTAAAAATGAATATATTTTCGTAATGTCAAACTACATGAATAACGTTAAAAAGTCACTATTTTACCATATTTGAGGATTTTAACTTCAAATCATAGAGCGAGGTTTCGTATTATTTAGATCCAAGAAAAGACATATGACAATGTTGTTTCCAATACAAATGATAAAACCAATGTGTTTTCATTAGAATTAACTAAAATGTTCAAGATTTTCCGTTTATATTACCAATGGAAGATGTACACGTAAAACCGCTCTAATCCGGCTGAAACGTCGATATATGCAATAAAAACAGAACTTCTCCCCTTTTCAATATCTTACTCAGTATTTTAACGAGAAACAAATAGTTGATTGAAAATGAAGTAGATAAGGTTATTATCTAATCAATTATGTGTTTGCATCATTTTTATCGTATATATAATGAATTATTACCCATAAACTGAAAATTCACAAAACGTGGAAAACGGCAAAATATTGCCTAATTCGATGATATTTTGTTTAAATCACATAGAGGAAAAGGGGATGATAAACGTCAAAATATTGTTAAATTCGATGATTTTTCGTACGAAACAAAATGCAAGAAAACTTGCTTAAAATGCAATATTATGCGACATTCTGAGATTTGAAGGCCAAATCAGATATCGTGATACTACATGAAATAGTATCGAAATATTGGTAAAAATGAATGTATTTTCGTAATATCAAACTACATGAATAACGTTAAAAAGTCACTATTTTACCATATTTGAGGATTTTAACTTCAAATCATAGAGCGAGGTTTCGTATTATTTAGATCCAAGAAAAGACATATAACAATGTTGTTTCCAATACAAATGATAAAACCAA